>NW_027120372.1:0-38481 GCF_038355195.1 Osmerus mordax | reverse complement strand
GAGAGAGAGAGTAAGAGAGTAAGAGAGAGAGAGAAGGCAGAGGGCTAGAGAACATCAGGGAACCACAGCTGCTCCACTAGAACCCTGTAAGACTCCCCGCTCGAAAGGAGAAACACAGCATCCCACAAATCCAACCCTCTGAGGACAGAAGCATATGGCGTGTGCATATGCAGACAGGTGCATAGGCTAAAAATGCATTCACATGTAACGTGCAATGGAAGTGTGTTCTATCAAATGCATATGTTCTCTCTCACACACACACACACATATAAATATGCACACACACACATGTGCACAAACACACACAAACACACATCTTTCTCTCTAGTATTTTCTGTAATGTTAGTGTGGTGGCCTGGTTGAGTGCTGTTCTGTGTGTTTGATCTGCTGTGAGGACTCTCTGTTCTGTGTGGCCAGGGAAAGGAGGGGGTGGTGTAATGTCCTGTACTCCTATAAGCCTGTATTCCTGTGGTCCTGCAGTCACAGGCTTGTTGGGGAGGAGAGGGAGGGGAGGGACGGGAGGGAGGGAGGGAGGGGAGGGACGGAGGGAGGGAGGGAGGGAGGGAGGGAGGGAGGGGAGGGAGGGAGGGAGGGAGGGAGGGAGGGAGGGAGGGAGGGAGGGAGGGAGGGAGGGAGGGAGGGAGGGAGGGAGGGAGGGAGGGGAGGAGAGGAAGGAACCCAGTCTGCAGTAATTCCAGTTTTCCGCAAGACTGTTTGTGGCACTCACTGTACAACTAATACAGTCTGCAGCAGTCAGTCTGCAGTTATGCCAATGTTTAGTAATGATAGTCTGTAGAAGTCCCATTCTGCAGAAAAGTCAGTCTTCAGCTAAATCCATTTCAGTAGTCAGTCCGTTTCTAAGAGTTAGCACCTAAGTCAGTCCGTTTCTAATAATTAGCACCTAAGTCAGTCTGCATCTAAGAATTAGCACCTTAGTCCAGTCTGCAGACAGACTGCATGATGTATTGGGAGGTACACACTAAAGGAACACCTAGAGCTCAGCCCACAGCTGTCAGGAACAACATACTGTCAAAACTCTCTCCATTTTCTCTCTGTCATTCTCTGTCTCTCTCTGTCTCTCTCTCTCTCTCTTTCTCTCTCTCTCTCTCTCTCTCTCTCTCTCTCTCTCTCTCTCTCTCTCTCTCTCTCTCCTCTCTCTCTCTCTCTCCATTTTGTCTCTCTTTCTCACTCTCTCTCTTTCAGTCCCTCTATCTCAATTTTATTCTCTCTCTGTTATATTTACTATTTTACTTATTCTTTGTCAAACGCACACACACACACACACACATGCACACCGTTAGAAAGGTAGGAGAGACAGAAAGTGACAATACTACCCCCTCCCTCACCCCCTCTCCCTTCTCCCTCCCACGGCTCCCTTCACCTCCGAATGTTTTCACGTTGTGTCCAAATACCAACAGACGATGTGACGGCTGTCATCGGACCACCTCTGCTTCGTCGTGGTATTTACCCAGGCTCAGAGGGGCTTCCAACCCGGGTAGGGTAAGCCTGGCGTCACGCCGGCAGGGCAGGCGTCAACCGTGGGATAAATGTCACGGGAGCTCAGTACAGCTACTGTTTGTCCTCAGTCTAACTGGACCACAGACAGGTAAAGTGTAATACAGACACACAGGTACCAGGAGAGGTGTGACTCTATAACACAGACTACAGATGCTGGAATGGAAGTTTGACTCTTCAACGATGAATAGGTTGCATTATAAATGTTCTGGGATCAAGTTATTGTAAATACAGAAATTATAAATGTGAAATCTACCTGGACAGAGGTCGGACTTATCTATTCAGACACACACAGAAACTGGAGATTTGACTCAATACAGATAAACAGATACTAATATTATTTGGTTTGTACAGAAACTCTACTTTCTGATGCACTTTGTACATGCACCATTTGTATTTCACTTTTGGTAAAAGAGTTAGAGTAGCTATGATATTAGGTCATTACAGTACTACAGACCCACAGGCTCCACAGACAGACACTGTGAATCATTACACTGAGTGATCTGCCCTAAACAAGGCTTTATACAACACCGTGGAATTTGAGGACAATGCAAGCATGTCATTGGTCAGCTACAAATTGCCTCTGGCCAATCAGACTGCAGGTGCCAAGTGATCATGCTGAGGTGGTCTTTACGTAAACTGCAAATGTCAGATGTGATTGTGGGGTACTATGTGGGTGCGTGTGTTTATTTGTGTGTGTGTGTGTGTAGGGATTGCTGTGTGTGTGTATATGTGAGTGTGTGTGTTTGTTTGGGGGTTACTGTGTGTGTTTGTGTTTCTTTTCCAGGTTCCCATGGGGGACCCCTTGCTGGAGTTCTGTCTGGGTAGAGGATGCTTCTCTCCTCCACTACTTCTCTCCTCTTCCCCTCTTCCCCTTTTCCCCTCCTCTTTTCCTACATCGGACATTTATAACATCGGACACGGATAATGGCTAGATCCTAGACGCGGAAAGGTTGACTGCAAAGTCTCAGAGGCGTGAAGGTCAGAGAGCTCATTTCTGGAGTGATCACAAAGAACACACAGAGAATCAACAGCTGGTATACAGGAAAGCAGGATGAACACAAGAGCCTGTCCTGGTCGTATGATGTCGTCTGAGGTCCTGACAGCTTCCGTCTTGGTCTGAGGGCAGGACGTGGGGAACACACATTGTGCTGAAAGGGCACAGATCTACAAGATGGTAATACAAGCAGAAGAGGAGGAGTGAAGAATGGGAGGAGGAATGGAGGAGTGGAGGGGGGTGGGGCAGGGGTGGAGGACTGGAGGGGAGGGGGGGTGGAGGAGGAGGGAAGCATCCTGTGTCCAGACAGAATCTACCAGGGTGTCCCTGTGACACTTGGAAAACAAATACAAAACATACACACAAACACACACACACACACACACACACACAAGCACACACACACGCGCACTCACACAGGTACACCTGCGATAACAAGCTCCCACAATTGCGTAAACAGAGCAACAGGAATCCAGACACACTCCTTCACTCACCTCAAGCGAAACGGACAGAAGAGCTACCGCCAGCCAGTCCGATCCTCTCATCAGATCTCTACCCTTTACCAGAGCTACCCCCCCCTCCCCCAGCACCCCCAGACCTGGAGCTGCTGAGGGGTGAAGAAGCCAGCCTCCTATCACCAAGCCCTGCCTCGCCGATTCACTCTCCATGGCACTCATGGTCTCTCCCAACTCTGCATTATTGACTGTGTTTGTTTAAACTAAGCTATCTCCCGGAGTTACACACTTCCTCCCTCCCCCCTAACTAAGCTATCTCCCGGAGTTACACACTTCCTCCTCCCCCTGACCGACTTGTGGTGACTCAGCCAGAACAGCGGCTCCTGAAGCCTGTCAGACATACCTAGATCAGGAGACGCAGAACAGAGAGGGAGAGAGGGAGAGAGACAGAGTGAGGCAGAGCGACAGAGAGACAGAGAGAGAGAGTGAGGCAGAGAGGGAGAGAGAGACAGAGAGACAGAGATAGGGAGAGAGGCAGAGAGAGCGGGAGAGAGAGGGAGAGAGAGGGAGGGAGAAGGCGAGGGAGAGACAGAGAGACAGTAATAGAGAGTGTGAGAGTGTGCCCACGTAAACAGTCAATCAACAGCACACATCTACAGTACATTCTACACATACGCACGCGCCATCCTGTATACAGAGGAAACGAGAAGCTCTCAGAGGTATGTCTCAGTCTTATCTGTCAGTCTGGATGGCTCTGATGTGAGAGTGCCTCTGTGTGTGAGTGTGTGTGTGTGTGAGTGTGTGTGTGTGTGTGTGTGTGTGCTGCTTCTGGGCCTGTGGTAATGAGGTCAGGGGAGGTTGAGGGTCAGCAGAGACAGGCAGGGGTTCAAAGACCTCCCACTCTGCCAAGAGGCTTGATCACAGCAAATGAGAAGCTTCAGATGATCCCCCAGGATGATGGCCAGCTCTCCTGGGATCCTGCACACACACACACACACACACATATGTACACACACAGAGACACACAATGGCACACGCCATACTTTGATACACACACAAACTCACGCGATGCACCACACATATACACGCACCATTCATACACACAGACACACCCATAAATCCATATGCACAATGACCCACACATAAGGACATACACGCATATGAAGTGTACACACACACAAACATGCCCCCCCACACACAGACACATGAACACCCTCACACAATGCCACATATATACATGGACACACGCACACACATTCAGAAATGCTGGTGCTCAGTTTTGTGTGGTGTCTATTCAGTGCTGCAAGCAGGCAGTCAGTGCATTGGTCACAGGCCCATGGCAGTGCAGTTCCAGCAGGAAAGGTTACAGCAAATTGGTTCACTGGCTGGACCACCAACACAAACACAGCACAAAGCCGTCAGACCAACTTACTGGACTATCTGATGACTGTAATGTCCCAGCTTCCAGTGTCTGTCTGCTGGGCTAGATGCCTGTCTGTCTGTCTGTCTGTCTATCTCCAATGCCTACTGAATCTCTCTGACCATAAATGTGAGTCCACAATTCCACATTATAAATATCTTTCTCCATCTCATGTTTAGTAAGAGTGGGTGAGAAGAAAAGTGCACTGTTGCCTTTCTATTTAAGTTCACCAGGTGAAGGTAAAACGTTAAAGATTGGAATGGAATCTCATTCTCTCTCTCTCTCTCCTCTCTCTCTCTCTCTCTCTCTCTCTCTCTCTCTCTCTCTCTCTCTCTGGGGCTATAGTCCCCTCTGTAAACAGAATAAATTCAGCTTGAGTCAAAGGCTATTTTGTTTGTATAGTAATTGATTCCTCCTATCCTTTTATCCCTCCCTCCCCCATCCCTCCTTCCTCTCCCCCCACTCCTCCCCTCTTTCCCTCTTTCCCTCCCTGCCTCCCTCTCTCCCCTCCTGCCATCCTGCCCTCCCCCTCCCTCTCTCCCTCTGTCTTGTCCTCCCCAGTGTTCTGTGGCTAACCCAGCCAGTCCTGTGGAGTCTAACAGAGGATTCCTCACAGACATGGCTTCCCCTGATTCATCTAACTGTCTTTAAACCGGTCTTGCAAATCCAGTTAACCTCCTTAACCCCCCCTGCAGGCATACACTCACACTGACACACACACACATACACACACACACACACACACACACACAGAGATACACACGCACACACACAGATACACACAAATACACTTGCACTCACACACAGACTCTGATTCATTATCCGTGGATGTGTGTGACGACGTGTGTGTGTTTCTGCGCAATGTGACTGCGCGCTTGTCGGCTTGTTTGGCAACCACCTCGTTAATCCGGTAATGTCATAATGTCAGTTAGCTGTGGCCTCCAGAGCTGTCAGCCATCACGGCCAACAGCAGACACGCGGCGCAATGTGGATCCCACCCAGGGCCCTGCAGGCCAGCCTCCACCTGGAACCAGGCTTGGCAAACATGACAGGCTCAATTCATGCTGACACACAGCAGCCTGCCTCCCCAAATGAGAGTAAACCAGCGTTTTAATGTCTCCATATTGGAGGCCGTCGTTTTGATAGGAGTCCCAAGAGAGTGTTGAGTGTATGCTGAAGGACACGTCAGGGCTAAAGGGATGCCAGCGAGCGGGGAAGGATACACTTGTGCACCGAGACTTCTCACTAAACATTAAAACTGTGATGGCCAAACATGTATGTTTTTTTTCTATTTTGTGAGATTTCTCATCCCACAGTACCCTCTCTTCTCTGAATGGAATGCCTTCTTTAGAGGACACAAAAGAGCCCTATACAGGATCTGCAGTTCCACATTCTGAGCCCCAAGGGCATCTAAAATTTCATTTAGGTAATCCTTACTCATATATTGTATATTGTGAGTGAGTCACGTGAAAGACATGCTGTTTTTTATGTTACAGTACATGTACATAAGCGATTGTGCACTTGAACATATGGTCATCATGTTCTCTCTTCTCTGTTGAGGAATAGTCTTGCTCCAGCGGGGCCGTTAACGCAGCAACCCTCTTTCTCTCATATAAATATTATTCTCCATCTCTGTATTCTTCTCTCTCTCTCTCTCTCTCTCTCTCTCTCTCTCTCTCTCTCTCTCTCTCTCTCTCTCTCTCTCTCATCTCTCTCTCTCTCTCTTCACCTTCTGTAACTCTCTCTCTACATCCCCCTTCTGTCTTTCTTTCTGTGCCTCATCTCTCTCTCGGCCTCTCTCTTTCTCTACGCCCCCCCCCCCTCTTTCTCTCTCTTTCTGCCCTCACTGTCTCTCCCTACATCCTCTATCTTTCTCTCATAAACATAAACATACACAGTCATACATATCCACATCTGCCCTGCACACCCAATGTCTTCAAGTAAGACATCTTGCTGTGACCTCCATCTGTTCCAAGGTCATGTTATTATGAAGACTCTTCCTCTATAAACAGTGACAGACCATCATTTATTCAAAAGGGGAATAAAACACATTTGTTTTGTCTGCTGACTCCAGCGATACCTTTGGCCTTAAACCAAGAAAGCATATGCCAACACACACACACAAACACACACACACACACACAAACACACACACACAAACACACACACACACACACACTTACACACACACACACAAACATCCTTTTTTGCGCAAAAATAAAAAGCACAGGGAAACACACACACACAAGTAGACCTTTAGTAGTCTTTCTTTCTTTCTTTTTTTCTTTTAGTGGTTGCACAAGCAAATGTTGTTGTGTATCTAATGCACAATGACAAATAAAGCCTATTCTATTCTAAAAATGATACACTGCAGCATGTTGACTAACATACAGAGACGTATACACACACACACACACACAACATCTGTCACGCATGTAGGAAGTGGAGCATGAACAGGTGTTATGTAGCACAGGCCCACGTGGTCCATTAACACATGCAGTTACATGACAACCCCCCCCCCCCCCTCCCCCCCCTCCCATCCTCTCCCTTCCTCCGTCCCCTCCACTTCAGACACCCCTCACTGTCCAGGCAGCGTGGGAGGGTCCAGGAAGGTGAGCGCTGAGGAGAGGTCATTGAGAGGTCACGGTCACTGAGAGGTCACTGAGAGGTGACCGTCGGCACTGAATGGGAGTGAAAATAACAAAATAAGAATCCAATCCAAAAGATTCTCATCACGTCCAAATCAAATCCAATCTAATTGAATCCCGTGTGCTCGTGTTGATCATCCTCAGCAGAGTCGAGGAGAGTTGAAGCAAGCAGGACCGTGTTCATTGGCGCGTTCAGTTGCAGCGGCCTCGCCCCATGTTACTGTCACTTCCACTACCCTCTCCCCTCCCTCCGCTAGCTCCATCCTCCCCTCCCTCCGCTAGCTCCATCCTCCCCTCCCTCCACTAGGCTGTGATTGACAGATCTCTCCACCAGTGTGGGCGGGCATGGGAGACTCAGAGTAAAGAAGACTAGAAGAGTAAAGTTTAAATGCTAAACAATGTATTATGCCATTACAGCAAATGGATTTTCTGTAATGGCATTTTCCGCAAATCATTTATAGGTAAAGTAATGCGGGTTTCTCCTTGGAATATGGTTAGGGATGCAATTTAAATAATTCATTGTTTTTGATCCACTTAGTGTAGAATTAGTTGTTAGTAATAGCGTGCATGCTAAAAGTTTTAGACAGTTTGTCTGCCAACTTAATTACTTATTCTGAGTTTGTATTACTCCTTAGGCCAGTTTTACAACCTAGTCGGATACCAAATGCTAGCATGACATAACATTTTATTGTTATCTTATTATATAAGGGGCGGCTGTGGCTCAGGGGGTAGAGAGGGTTGTCTGTTAATTGCAAAGTTGGCGGTTTGATCCCGACTCCTCCTAGGTCATGTGCCGAAGTATTCTTGAGCAAGACTCTGAACCCCAACTTGCTCCCGACGGGCAGGCCGGCGCCTTGCATGGCAGCTCCGCCTCCGTCGTATGTGTGAGTATGAATGGGTGAATGAGAGGCAAAATGTAAAGCGCTTTGAGTGCCGCTAAAGTAGAAAACGCGCTATATAAATGCAGTCCATTTACCATTTACCATACAACATTTATGAACTCGTAGCAATATGATGAATCTGTTTACAATGTTGCTGCATCCATACGTGAAGTACACAGATGATAAAAGGCAACTATTTTCTAGAGCGTCATGTGTTTGTGGGTTGCCAGTAATGTTCTGTGTGGTCTTCAGGTTATCCTGTTATCCCCATGAAGTGCAGCCAGGGGGGATAACCCCTGGAGGCTGAAGACCCCCCTGCCAGACTGCCCTCCTGAAAGCCCTGCTGTTATCAGAGCAGGGCAGTAGGACAGAGGCACACACACACACACACACTGCCATCAATCAGGATAGAATCCATATCGAGCATCAGCAGACAGAAGACTTGGTCTATGCGTGTGAGAGATTGGGGAGTGAGAGAGAGAGAGAGAGAGAGAGAGAGAGAGAGAGAGAGAGAGAGTGAGAGAGAGAGAGAGAGAGAGAGAGAAGGGGGGAGAGAGAGAGAGAGAGAGAGAGAGAGAGAGAGAGAGAGAGAGAGAGAGAGAGAGAGAGAGAGAGAGAGAGAGAGAGAGAGAGAGAGAGAGGGGGGGGAGGGGGAGAGAGGGGGAGGAGGGTGGGTACACATGAGGGATGAAGAGACAAAAAGAGAACGAGGGAGAGAGAGAGAGATAAGGGGAAATAAGACGGGATGATAAGGGTGAAGATGTGGAGGAAACCAATGTTCACTTGGTGAGAATTATATGTTAACGTTTAAGGCAGTTCAAAGCCCTATTAAAATCCCTTAAAAAAAGTCCTTAAAATCATATCCCTCTGCCAAGAATGTGCATTTCCATTGAAGTCGCTAAATGGCTTTCAATTAAAGACTCCGCTAAGTTCCATGCATGATAGAACATTGGAAATAAAGAGATCACATTCATGTATCTAATTATACATATTCTCAGGAGTGAGTTTTTTTTTGTCCATGTTGCAATGTGTAACCTACTTGTGGAACTCTCCCCTCATCTCCTCCCGTACCGTCCCCTGTCTCCTCTCCTCATAACATTGCCTCCAGCCCCCCCGCTTCTCCAACATCTGTTTGTTTTAGCAGAGAATTACGTCTAGGATTGAGTATTGATGAAGGTTTCAATAAGTAAATGTCAACACTTGTGTAGTCAAATTTTAATTTAAACCTCTCTGAATCAACTCTAGGGGAATAATTATTTGATGGGAAGTGGTTATCTGACTGCATATTCTGTGAGTTGTTGAGAGTTGAATGTCACATTTGTCCTTGTCCATGACCCTGAGAAAGTACAGCAGCTACTCCTGAGCACGAGTCACTTATGAATAATCAATGAACACTCGAAGGTGTGAAAACGCCCGAGTCTTGTTTTGAAATGCAAAATGAGATCGTGGTTTTGACTTCCCTGTATCTCCCACTTTCCCTGAGACGGATCCTCTGAGAAAGCATTACAATTGAGGTTTTACAGATGTATTTGAATTTGATCAGCCAAATATAAATATCACACCAAGAAGAAGAAATGAAGGATTGGGTTATGGTGTGTGTGCTCTTGTTCCTTTCTGGTCAACTCAGTCAGTTAAATACATCTGGTGGACAGGCCAGCTCAGGCCCTAACAGAGTGAACAGCCAGTTGTTACATTTTCTAGCAGAATACTTTAATGACACTCACTCCAATGACTCAGTCCTCTATCAGATCCCTCAATTGTCTGTCATCAGCCATAAATAGACAGGGATAGACACCCTGAGACAGACAGGCTAGAGAATAGCCTCTTAACAACATATATCCTCCCCTCCCCTGTTCTCTTTTCTCCTCTCTCTTTTTCTCTTCTTCTCTCCTCTCCCCTAGTCTCCTCTCACCCCCTCCTCTCCCCTCCTCCCCTCCCCTCTCCCCCGCCCTCCTCTTCTAACAGCTCTCCAAATAATAACAGCACACTCCATTTCCCAGCAGGCTCTGTGCAGCTCTCCTGATGGATGGTGGGCCACGAGGTGAGCAGCTCACACCGGCTATTCAGATCAGGGAGACTGAGTTCCGGGGCGTGTGCTGCGTGGACGCTCGACCCTCGGACAAACCAGCCGTGTAAGCGGATGAATCCTTGTGTACAGGAAGCATTATGTGACCTTTTAAGAACCTTACTCCTGTACGGTCTGAATATCTCTCTCTGAGTCGCTCTGAATAGCTCTCTCTCTCACTCACTATAACTCTCTCTTTTACCCACTTTCTTTCTCTCTCACTCTGTCCCTCTCATCCCCTCCCTCCCTCTCTCGCTCCCTCTTTCTCTACGTCTATCTGTATCTCTCACTCCCTCTACCTCTCCTCCTCACTCCCTCTATCTCTCTATCTGTCTCGTATACATCCGTCTATCCGGCAAGAGGTCACCCGTCATTCCCGGGGAATAAATGCCAGGTTATAAATAGAAGGGGATGTGAGTGACAGAGAGCAGACTGTGTCTTCTTCAAGTCACACGTTTCAACAAATCCTTTGACATTTTACAGGCCAGCGTCAGTTCAGGCAATAGGTTGTTTTCACATCCGTCTGCTTCTGTCTCTTTTTTCTTCTTTTCTTTTTTTTACCCGTCTTTATCCGAAAAAAAAGAGACAAAGTCATTGCTTCCGACTGTATTTGGGGTTGCTTGAAAGAGCAGCGCTAGCTTGCAGCTTGCTGCGGATGAGGCAGTGGATAATATGTTTCTGGGTTCAAATGAGTAGCAAGTCTGTGGGACAGATTTTCATCAGGTGGCTTAATGAAGTTAGAGAGCTGTCTCTGAAGCAGAGCTGCACCAGGGGAGTATGCGAGGGGAACCACAAACACAAACTCTCTACTGGGGGAAACAGGGACAGACTGGAGCACAAGATCTCTACAAGGTTAAACAGGAATGAACTGAACCTTTACCAATGTTAGTGTATTGGATGATTAAATGCAAACTCAATACAAAGTAAATTGCCTTGCACAGTGGAATCAGGGTATTGTGTGAGTGAATTTTTATTGTTCAGTTACCCTTCAGTGAATGTGTGGATACATGTCAAACGTCTGCCGTGAATGAAGAACTTACAATATGTATATACAATATGTCTAATGGCTAATGGAATGAGATGTTAAAGAAAAATGGCTACCCTGAATAGACATTTAAGGTTTTTTGTCTCATTCTATTCTATTTCAGTGTATTCTAACTCTCCACTGGGGTAAATGAGAATGGAACAAAACATTAAAGGATAGTGTCTTTTTGAGGGAACTCAAGGCTGCAGTTTAGTTTCTTAAACAGCGGTGAGGACAAACATGTAGAGCATACATCACCCTATATGATGACACAAACCTTGCTCTTCTCTTAACTATTGGTGGGGACGTTTCAACGGTCTCTTCACATTGGTGGTGACATGTCCTTACTGGCAGCCAATAGGAAGCAGCAGCTTGCCAAGCCACAATAATGTCATTGTCCAGAATGACCCTGTGTTGTACAGTGAACAACAACAATAAATCTCTTTGACTTTGAAAACCTGCTCCTGTGACAGGCGATGACAGCAGTATTTCCATCACTCTACAGATCAGAACTTCAAGAAGATGACATATTGCAACAACAGTGAAGACCTATGGAAGAAGGTCATGGAAATAATAGTCTAATACAGACACACGGGCAGCTTGTTTGAGACTGCTAGTGGGAGAGGCAGGGAGGGGTAGGCAGTCAGAGCAGTAAAGCATGGACGAGAGCCCGTTTGGGCAGGAAGGCAAAGAGTATAAGTGGCTGGGGAAGGGTTTAGACACAGTGCAGGCTAGAGCTGTGGAGCCCACCAAGGTCCCAGTGCACCACGGTGAACAGCTGAGCTGGCACGTGTTAAAAACAGAAACAGGTGTGGCTGTGCTGAGAGGGGGAGGATAGAGGCGTGTGTTTTGTCTCTTGGTCTAAGCTGTGTGTGTGTGTGTGTGGACAACAGAGAGAGGGGTGTGTGGAGAGGGGAAGGGGGGAGGCCAGGGAGTGTGAAAGGGGGAAGAGAATAGAGGCCGGGGAGTGGGAAAGGGGGAAGAGAATAGAGGCCGGGGAGTGGGAAAGGGGGAAGAGAATAGAGGCCGGGGAGTGGGAAAGGGAGATGAACCGGATGACCCAGAGTAGCATCTTCTAGAAAGGTGTTTCCAGGAAGCTTCATAAGGAGTCATCTTCATGTCTCCCCAGACGTCATGTGACACCAAAGCCCCGCTTGAGTCGAGCAGCGCTTGTGTGATGAGTGTCGGTGACCAGATAAAAGCCCAGACGTATCGACACACACTCGACCTCCTGGATGTCGTGAGTGCCGGCTGGTGTCTGCATTGGATGAAAGCCCAGACGTCTGCATCCTGGACGTCTTCCCTCTCTCTGTCTGCCGGTAGGTGTTTGGGTTCCCCCGCGTGAAGTTGGGGATCCGATCTCCGTGCGCGACAACCCGCCAAAAGACATGAACATTTGTCAAGCCATCGATAGACCAAGAACACAAGATTGTGGTCTGAGGGTGATAGCAGGGCTCACTGGTCCCCTCTCAGGACTGTGGTTTCAAACCACCTCCACTACACCAGTATGTGCGGTCCAATAGGAGGTGACAGCTATCTGGATATCTAAACCCTGCATTTCCAATCTTTATGTTGCAGGTGCAATATATATATATATCTATCTATCTGTCTGTCTGTCTGTCTGTCTGTCTGTCTGTCTGTCCATCTATATTGTAGTCACACATCTGCAGTTCCATTATTGCATGTTCATTATCCTACCTGGCCTAACACCTGTGTTTAGCTATGCACGTTATCTTGGACTAGAACCAATCAATAGCCATGCACCTGCTGAATGTTAATGCAGAAATACATTGTCACACAACAACACTGGTCTACCCTCACATTCTGCCTAGCCTAGCCAAGTGGACACTGCATTTGCACATTGAGACAAATGTCGGCTTCTTTAATTGATCTGTCCGAGGGTTTACGGGCACCATGTAATATTCATGACGGGTCTGACTCAGACTCTGTCTTTCTGCCGTGGTAATTAACTGTGAACAGCAATGTGCGCTCCCAGCAGTGAGTCACTTGCTTGTCCAGCGCAGGTCGCTTCTGTGGGCGTCCTCTCTCTCTGTCTCGTGTTTGCAGAGAGGGTGATAGAATCCTCACCAAACACGACGAGTTGGAGAGACCACAGTGTTTGTCTGTCTGACGGAAGGGAAGGAGGAGGGGAGGTGATGAAAAGTAGGGGAGAAAGAGGGGAAGAGAGAGAGACAAAGGAGGGTTCAAGGAGAGGTCGGAGAGAGAGAGAGTGAGCAATCATGGGTGGATCTAAGGAGAATGTTTATAATCAAAGAACAACCTAAACAGGTTTTTTTCTCCGTTGCCTGATTTTCATCTTGGTTCCTGGTTCATGTTGTGCTGTTTTGTTGTCAGGCTGGTCTCTGGTTCTGCTTTCTGCTCCTGCTGTCTCTCCTGCTTCTGTACCTGGGAGCGTGGTGATTGGGGAGAGGGTGTGTATGTGTGTGTGTGCGTGTGTGTGTCAGTGTGTGTGTGTGGGGGGGGATGTCAGCCCGTTGTTTCCCCAGCCCCAGAGCACACAGCCCAGCCAGTATCACACTGCTGCAGCCTTGCTAGGCCCACTCCAGGTCTTCACACAGGAGGGGTGAATAAGCTGAGGACAATGCCTGTACTTTTGAGCGGATTTATTGCTGGTTGGTGTGAAGGTCTGTGTGTGTGTGTGTGTGTGTGCAAGTGTTTACCAGCTTCTAAATCTGCCTCTACCAATGTTGTTTTCATCTACACCGAGCGTTTGTGATAATCTGTGTTTGTTGCCGTTTCCGTCTTTTTTATTCTGATTTACAAATTCGCTACGGTTTGCAGAGCGGCGCTCTTATTCAATTTGCCTTCGCTTGAAACACCGTAGTGCTGATTTACAGATGCCATGTATATTCCCTGTATATTCCCTCCCTCATTCTGGGAAGACGAGAGAGGAGGAGGTGGTGAAGAAGGACGGTGGCGGAGGGAGGAGGAGGAGATGTAGCGAGTGGGAGAGGTGGAGGGAGGAGGAGGGAGGAGAAGGAGGGAGACGGAGGGAACAGACAGAGGTGGAGGGAGGAGGAGAAGGGAGGACACGCTGGGAGGAGGAGATCGAGGGAGGAGGAGGTGGAGGGAGAGGGTGTAAGAAGGAAAAGGTGACGGGAGGAGGAGGTGGAGGAAGGAGCAGGAGTGAGGAAGGTTGGTAGCATCTAAACCAGTGAAACAGGATATCAAACAGCTGGGCAGGGGGTGGCAAATGGATTTACTGACCTGGTGGTCACACTCTCTTTCCTGTGTGCGCGTGTGTGTATATGTGCATGTGTCTGTGTGTTTGTGAGAGCCTGTGTGTACTGTGTGTGTTAAGACTGGAGAGTGAAGAGAACAAGAAAGACTTAACACATGGAGCGATGTGTTAAGCCACCTATACATTCCTCTCAGCGTGGCTGTCCTAATCGGTGAGACAACCATGACGAGACCTTGGTGATCTGCTGCCACAAGTAGAAGATCTCCTGAACATGTAGAAGATCTCCTGAACATGCATAAGATCTCCGGAACATGGGGGGGGGGTGTCTGTTGGCTGAGCGGTGAGGGAATCGGGCTAGTAATCCGAAGGTTGCCAGTTCGATTCCCGGTCATGCCAACTGACGTTGTGTCCTTGGGCAAGGCACTTCACCCTACTTGCCTCAGGGGAATGTCCCTGTACTTACTGTAAGTCGCTCTGGATAAGAGCGTCTGCTAAATGACTTAATGTAAATGTAAATGTAAACATGTAGGAACTACTGAGCAGCCCCAAACCAAAACCCCTTATGAAAGTAGTAGAGATTTGATGATGATAATGACGATGATGACGATGATGGGGATGATGATCGGGATGATGATGATGAGGAGGAGGAGGAGGAGGAGGAAGACTAGGGATCTTTCTGGAAGACCCGAAATGGTAGTTGCAGGGAACTCCACTAACAAGAGACAGGATGTTTCCTGGAACTAGATCACACACACTCATACTATCTCTCTCTCTCTCTCTCTCTCTCTCTCTCTCTCTCTCTCTCTCTCTCTCTCTCTCTCTCTCTCTCACACACACACACACACACACCCTCACATACACACATACACACTTGTAAGACTCTCATGCTAATACTCCATGGAAAATTACACAAGGAGAAAGCACATACACATTGACAGTTCTACATCCCTTCACACATACAGACAAGCACACACTATATCTCTCCATCTTTCTCTATCTTTCTCTCCCTATCCCTCTTTCTCTCACCCACCCTCTCCGTTTTCCATCTCTATACATGTCTTTTTCTCTCTCTTTTTCTATGAGATAGTATGAGTGTGTGTGATCTACCCCTCTCTCTCCATCTCTCTCTCCGTCCCTTTCCCTTTATATCCCTCTCCCACCCACTATTTATCTATCTCTCTCTCTCTTCTCTCTTCTCTCTTCTCTCTTCTCTCTTCTCTCTTCTCTCTTCTCTCTTCTCTCTTCTCTCTTCTCTCTCTCTCTCTCTCTCTATCTCTCTCTCTCTCCATCTCCACCCTCTGGGACCCCTGCACCCCAGTATGTGAACAGCATTATTCCCAGTGTTTCAGTGTGCAGCATACTTAACAGAGGGCCCAGGCAGATGAAAGTGTGTTTGCTTACCACTCAGCACTTTCCTTTCCAGCCTCCGTGAAAACGAGTGCTGCTCCCCAGCTCTTTATTCCTGTCAACAGACAGCTCCTTGCATAAATTGACTTTGCCTGAAATTTAACACTAGCAGACAGTCGTGTTTTTATTAGGTTATAAATGGATCCCCGCTTCCTGCATGAGCAGGTGTAAAAGTGTTGATGAGGTGTTGGGAGGGTCGTGTGTGTGTGTGTATGTTTGTGTTCTTGTTGATTTATTTACTCTGGTTTATCCTGGCTCATTTGACCAGACCTGCTCCTCCAGTTGAAGGGTATTTCTTGGAAGCTCCATCATAAGGTACTCCATGACTTGGCTGTTTTGGTCTGTGTGAATCATGCACAAGTGTCCGTGCTTCCAGCCCCGTGTCACCAGCTCAGCTCATTTCCTACCACTCACTAACTTTACTGTACGTGCCGCGTCGGGCTGAGATTCAACAACCAGGAGGGAATGTTAGTATTATCAAACCCAGCTGGGATTACGACAAATTCATTTTGCATACATTCCTTTGTCCAAGGCGATGTACAAATGGTGCACGCAGACAGTATATTGGAAGATCAAGATTTAGAAGTGCATCATTCCAACAGGATTTCAGTGTTCAGAGTCAAGAAATGAATTTGTTTGTTTTCATGTCAGTTACTTGATTCTGCAACACACGGATGTGGAGTCTCGCCTGCAAGGGATGTGCCTACACAACAGACCCCAGCGGTTTCTTGCAGGTTCTGCAACAGAACATGAAATAAAAACATTTTAACGAGCAGAGAGAGAAAGCATAATTCTCTTGTTTCATTTCAGTTTTGTTGAGTGGACATTTTTTTTCCTTTTACAGCATGGTAATATCTACATCCCAGAGGTCCGCCTGAGAACCATGTAATTAACCCATCTGGGGAAACGATTGTTGATCAATCACTGAATGGATTTGCTAATGACTCTTTGTGCATGGAGCACTCAGAGTCATCTCGGGCTCATAGCTGGTAATGAAGTCAGGGGCAGCCTCGTAAGACAGACCGCCGAACCCTTTGATATACAAAGCAGGCGGAGCGTGATAGTATTTTAATCTTGTTATTGGTGAAATAATCATGCTCTTCTCCTAATGAGGCCTGTATTTCAAAGTGGGGTTTGTTCATCCATTGTCAGCAATCGATGTCTCTGTCCTCTCTCTCTCTCTCTCTCTCTCTCTCTCTCTCTCTTTCTCTATATCTATCTCACTCTCCCTCCTGCTACCTCTCTTGCTCTCTCTCTGCCTCTCTAACTGTCTTCAGAAGGATTTATATTGTGATAGTGAGATCTTTGAACCAGGCAGTGATGTCTCCACTGAGTGATGTCTCTGCCCAGGGCTGAAGCAGATTTAATAGCCACCTGTTCAGCCTCATCTTAGAAGCATTGCTTCCAGTCCCAGTCACAATCACTGACACACTTCATATTCTACACTACAGTAGGCCTAAGTGACAGGAATCACGTGTAATAAAGTTAGATTGGATTTGATCCGAAACAGAATAGGAAGGTGCTGATACCAGGTTTGTTTTAGTGGCTTTGGACAACAGGCCTGATTGTGTGTGTGAGCTTGGGGGGAATGTTAGGGGTTTTCTTGGCACCACACTGAGAGGACAGGCAGCAGAGGAGCCGCTGTGTCCAGGTCGACATGATGGTGATGATGGTGGTGAGGGGGAGGAGCTACATGATGGTGATGATGGTGGTGAGGGGGAGGAGCTACATGATGGTGATGATGGTGGTGAGGGGGAGGAGCTACATGATGATGATGATGGTGGTGAGGGCGAGGAGCTACATCAGAATCAGAATTCGGTTTATTGTATGTATGTTGTATGTATGTTATACAAACACAGAATTTACTGTGGCAGGGAGGTGCAAAACACTAAACATATACAAATCTTAAATTAAGTATACAAAAGTTTAACTATTTCTAAGAACTAAACAATCTAAGAATACAACAATTTAAATATAAAATATATAAAAAAGTAACAATAAGAATGAGCAGCGTGAGTGGTCAACACCTGCAATCGGATGCTGAGGTAAGGTGGCTTGTGCATACTGTAATTGCCATTAGATGGACTTCTAATGGACTTCATGATGGTGATGATGGTGGTGAGGGGGAGGAGGAGAGCCACCTCTTGCCCAACGTTTCCTTCCTGCGTTTGACGGCAGAGTGAGCCAGCCGCCCTCGTTGCCTCGCATGACCGGCGCCTCGTTAATCATCCTCCCTCCTTCCTCTTCCTCTCCCCCCTCTCCTTTTCCTTCCATCACCTCCTCCCTTCTTTCCTCCCTCCCTCCCTCCCTCCCTCCCTCCCTTTCTACTCCCTTCCTTTCTTCCTACCTTTCTTCCTTCCTTCATCCTTCCCTCCCTTCCTCCCTACTTCCCTCCCCCTCTTCCCTCCATCCCTCCCTCCCTCCCCCCTGCCTCACCCGGCTCCATCGCTCCTCTCATCCGCCTCTCATTTCTTAAACGTCGAGTCAGTTTAAAAATCCTCCAGTCCCTCATTTATCAGAGCCAGCGTTCTCCAGAAACATGGCACGTGGTCTCCTTCAGGTCCTCCATCTTCACTAACCCACAACTGGGATCGGTCCTTACTTCCCCGCCAACGGATTAAAGACCCTTCTTGTAATAAATGAACCCATGCATACAAGATGCGTGCTCTCGTCATTTTACTGCTGCGTTATACTGCATTTTACTGCTGCGTTTAATCTTATAAGAATAACAAAGTGTTCATTTAACAGACGCTTTGATCCATAACAGCGTGTGGATCAGGAAGGGAACTTGCGACCTCTTGATCTGCAGTAAAATGCTCTACCGCAGAGCTATACCAGTCCCAATGTGTTAGTCTGTGTTCGTCTATGGTATTAGCCTGTACCATACAGTTACAAACTAGTGTAAAAAACGACAGCTTGACATGGTTGCTTACTTAACATGGAATACCATCAAGAGTCCCAATCAAACCCATGGCGATCCTTCCATAGAGTCACGTGGGCTGGGGCGAGGCTTTCTGGAGCACCAGAGCACCTGCAGGGGACGTCCTGTGAGTGGTTGAGGACACCCCCAGAGGGCCTGCATGTTCTGGAGCCTCAGACAGAACCCAGCCGTCACAGGCCTCTTTAATTATGCTCCGTCTGTGGAAAGGGGAAAAGTGGTCTGCAGTGAGACATATTGCTTCACGATGTTATGACAATATCTTGGACAACACTAACTTGTGCATTCAAATAAGCAATTATCGTGAGGGGGTGTTGAAAAAGCAGAACGTGGATGGATGTGAGCTGGATTCTGTAAGGTGCAGGGTGCATTAAATATGAATACTGATGTTAGGTGCTAATGAGGTGGAGACAACGTTTATTTTTAAGTGTGGATGTTTGAGTTGATGTGTGTTTGGGTGGTTATGTACATCCCTTTGTTTGCGTGTGTTTGTTACTTGTGTTATTTGTGTGCGGTCGCATTTGTGCGTAGGTGTTGGGACTGGCGAGTGTGTGTGTGTGTGTGTGTTTGCTCCAGTGCCAGGGCCTTGGAGAAGGTGCAGCAGCTTGACCCTTCACAGTTAAAAGGCAGGGGGAAAGCAGAGCAGCTTACCGCAGAACCACCAAAGGCCAAGGATCAGTGTTAGAGCCAATCCACCCTTCAGTCCTGGCTGCAAGAACACTCCCCCTCCAACTACATCCCTCTCTCTTCTACACCTCCTCCCTCCTCTCTGTCTCGGGCCATCTCTTCTCCATCCCTCTTCTCTCCACACCGTTTGACCTTTCCATCTTTCACTTTCGGCATCCCTCCTTCTCACTCTCCCTCCCTCTCTTCGTCCCTCCCCTCTTTATTTCCTCCTTTGTTAATCTCCCCTCCCTCCCTCCCTCCCTCCCTCCCTCCCTCCCTCCATCTCTTCTCTGGTGGTGTGTGCCTAAAGCAGCAGGAGGGAATCCAATCCAGCAGGATCCTGTGGGTCAGGGGATGTGGCCACCACAGTCAGAGCAGCTAAGCCTGTCTCTCCAGCGGGCTGGTCGAAATCCTGGGTGTCCGTACCGATTCAGCCTCCACCCACCTATCTCTTCCGGAGCATTCTAAATCCTAGGCTTTCATATTTAATCAGGCCCAGCCTCAGGACTGAATGGCACGCAGTAGGATTATTAGATAGGGGACTGAAAATGTGATTGTTGTGCAGTTTGCCTCCCAGGAAAACTGTATATCTGACTGGCTGTATATCTGGCTGAGTGTATATCTGACTGGCTGTATATCTGACTGGCTGCTCACATTTTTTTATTCCAGGCTGTAACTGTGTTGACTGTATCTTGCAGTCCCTGTAATTCAAGTCTCCCTGACACCACCTCAGAGGAAGACTGCATGGCACGGCAGTTCAGTGTTGTTGGGTTTTTCCATCTCAGTGAGGTGGGTGAGACAGTGTGGGGAGGTGGGTGAGGCAGTGTGGGGAGGTGGGTGAGGCTGTCTGGGTGAGGCAGTGTGGGGAGGTGGGTGAGGCAGTGTGGGGAGGTGGGTGAGGCTGTCTGGGTGAAGCAGTGTGGGGAGGTGGGTGAGGCAGTGTGGGGAGGTGGGTGAGGCAGTGTGGGGAGGTGGGTGAGGCTGTGTGGGTGAGGCTGTGTGGGGAGGTGGGTGAGGCTGTGTGGGTGAGGCTGTGTGGGGAGGTGGGTGAGGCAGTGTGGGGAGGTGGGTGAGGCTGTGTGGGGAGGTGGGTGAGGCAGTGTGGGGAGGTGGGTGAGGCAGTGTGGGGAGGTGGGTGAGGCTGTCTGGGTGAGGCAGTGTGGGGAGGTGGGTGAGGCAGTGTGGGGAGGTGGGTGAGGCTGTCTGGGTGAGGCAGTGTGGGGAGGTGGGTGAGGCAGTGTGGGGAGGTGGGTGAGGCAGTGTGGGGAGGTGGGTGAGGCTGTGTGGGTGAGGCTGTGTGGGGAGGTGGGTGAGGCTGTGTGGGTGAGGCTGTGTGGGGAGGTGGGTGAGGCAGTGTGGGGAGGTGGGTGAGGCTGTGTGGGGAGGTGGGTGAGGCAGTGTGGGGAGGTGGGTGAGGCTGTGTGGGTGAGGCTGTGTGGGGAGGTGGGTGAGGCAGTGTGGGGAGGTGGGTGAGGCAGTGTGGGGAGGTGGGTGAGGCTGTGTGGGTGAGGCTGTGTGGGGAGGTGGGTGAGGCAGTTTGGGGAGGTGGATGAGGCTGTCTGGGTGAGGCTGTGTAGGGAGGTGGGTGAGGCTGTGTGGGGAGGTGGGTGAGGCAGTGTGGGGAGGTGGGTGAGGCAGTGTGGGGAGGTGGGTGAGGCTGTGTGGGGAGGTGGGTGAGGCTGTCTGGGTGAGGCTGTGTTGCGAGGTGGGTGAGGCAGTGTGGGGAGGTGGGTGAGGCAGTGTGGGGAGGTGGGTGAGGCTGTGTGGGTGAGGCAGTGTGGGGAGGTGGGGGAGGCTGTGTGGGTGAGGCTGTGTGGGGAGGTGGGTGAGGCAGTGTGGGGAGGTGGGTGAGGCTGTGTAGGGAGGTGGGTGAGGCAGTGTGGGGAGGTGGGTGAGGCTATGTAGGGAGGTGGGCGAGGCTGTGTGGGTGAGGCAGTGTGGGGAGGTGGGGGAGGCTGTGTGGGTGAGGCTGTGTGGGGAGGTGGGTGAGGCTGTGTGGGTGAGGCAGTGTGGGGAGGTGGGGGAGGCTGTGTGGGTGAGGCAGTGTGGGGAGGTGGGTGAGGCTGTGTGGGTGAGGCAGTGTGGGGAGGTGGGGGAGGCTGTGTGGGTGAGGCTATGTGGGGAGGTGGGTGAGGCTGTGTGGGGAGGTGGGTGAGGCAGTGTGGGGAGGTGGGTGAGGCAGTGTGGGGAGGTGGGTGAGGCTGTGTAGGGAGGTGGGTGAGGCAGTGTGGGTAGGATCTGGACCTGCCAGTCCAGACGGGCAGGGAGACTCTGGCATCGACTCTGGCACTGCTCTGTGTGACACTTCCTGTCTGCGCGATCGCTCTCTTCTTCCCCGTCCCTCTGCCATCCCTCCGTCATCCCTCCATCTCCGAGCCTGCTCTCTCTCTCTGGTCTTACCCTGTCTCACACCTCCTCAATCGTTGACTCTCTCTCTCTCTCTCTTTTCTCTCTCTTTCCCTCCCCAGTTCTCTTTGCCTTTCACTTCCAATCCCTGTGTTTTCCATCTTCCATCTTGCCCTCTCTGTCTCTCGCCTGCTCTCTCTCACTGTCTCTCGCTCTCTTTCCTTCACCCCCACCCCTTGCAACCCTTCCCTCCGGTGCACCCATCCACCCTTCTGTTAGATGACAGAAAACCACTTGGCACCAGTGGCCCATCCTCTCTGGAGTGAAAGCCACTTCCTGCCAAGGAAGGATGAGCCTTCTCCTGACCTCCATTTAACCCTTGAGGAACCTCTCAGCTCCGCCGTGTCACCGTTAAGTGGGCCGCCGCCCTCCTCGCTCATGCACTATGCGCTCTCTTTCTCTCTTTCTCTGTATCTCTGTCTCTCTCTCTCTATCTCTTTGTGTGCCTTTTACCATCTGTCTTTCGCTGGGGATCTGTTTCTCTCTCTCTCCCTCCTTCACTCTCTCCGTCCCTTGCCCTACCTCCCTTTCTCTTTCTCTCTCTGTCTTTCTGTATGTTCCTCTATTTGTCTCTTTCCCCAGAAATGTTCCTCTCTGTGTCTGTCTGTCACTCTCTCCCTCTCCCTCTCCCTCTCCCTCTCACTCTCACTCCCACTCTACTTCTCCCTCTCCTTCCTTCCTTCCTTCTCTCTCTCTCTCTCTCTCTCTCTCTCTCTCTCTCTCTCTCTCTCTCTCTCTCTGTCTCTCTCACACGTTCTGTATCTTTCTCCTTTTTCCTCTCTCCCTCTCCGCCACTCCCAGTCTGAAGAGAGAGGGTTTTCTTTTGACGACAGCCTCATCATCGGGGCTAGAGGCTGGCCTGCTGCGCGTCCCCTCAGGCTCAGTGCACACCAGCGAACACACCGTGTAGGCGAGTGGACCAATATTGATTTCCCATGGAAAGGATTCTTTTTTTTTTGTCACCCTGGACGAGAGGAGAAGGAATGAGAATCATTTGAAGTGAGCTTCCAGAGCGCTGACATCAGCTAAGATTGAATTAATTGAGTGGTAGGGAGGAAGCTCAGGTAGGATCACGAATCAGAACACACTCAAACCAGCGGTCAGCATTAGTGAAGTCCAACCACATGAATCCAAAAATATTAGGAGAACGGAAATATTTCTTGTATAGTTTTGTCCCTGGTCACCAAGCATCCCTGGCATTTAATGCCACTCAAACATTCAATTGATGGATTTATTGATTATTGAAAAGAGGCTGGGGTTTACAGTTTGTGGTACATGTGACCGTCAGACCACAACCACACCCTAACTCTACAGACCTGAAGAATACCCTCATGGCCTAATGGTAGAAGTGTACATTGATGTGTTTTGATGGGTTTGATACCTATATTCTGTTTAACGGGAGAGTTTGGCGTTTCTAAAAGCCTGAATGTGTGGGCCCACAGTAAAGAAAGAGTGTCAAGTCAGCTCTTGTTTCAGCCTTTGTGGCAGGCTGGAAATGTAGATAGAGCTGACACACATCCCCCCTGTCAGCATTTTAGTTGTGGCTCTCTCCTCCCTCCTCCCCCTCTCCTCTCCTCTCCTCTCCCTCCCTCCCTCAGACCTCCCCGCGTGTCAGATTTCAGTTTGAAACCGAGCCCTGCCAGCCCAGCTTCTCCCACGTGTGTCCCACACACACACACACATACACATACACACACACACATACACACACACACACACACACACACACACACACACACACACACACGCAGACATAACGTGGACAGAGAGACCAGCCTTGCTACAGCTCTCCCAGGCTCTCCTTCAGCAGACTGACAGAGAGACTAGATGCTGCACACACACACACACACACTAATACACAGATGTACACACACACACACAAATAAACAAATTCACATACACACACATCCTCCCCCACACACACACACATACATTTACATTTACATTTATTCATTTAGCAGACGCTTTTATCCAAAGCGACTTACAAGAGAGAGCTTTACAAAGTGCATAGGTCACTGATCATAACAACAAGATAGCCAAAAAACATCGCGAGTAGCCAAAACATGAAGCACACATTGTGAACAACCAAAGTAAGTGCCAAAGGGAAGAACCTTAAGAGCATGTAGTTAAACAAGTTACAATTAAACAATATGAACATACACACCCCGAAACACACACACACACTCAGATATACGCCCCCAGACGCGCACACACTTGCCTACACACTTAGAAAACACACACCCAGACACATATACACACCCAGAGCAGGGGTACATTTCCTACCCGGCCGCCCAGCCTCACCCTGGCAGACAGAGAGAGGGAAGACAGATAACTGAACCATATCTGGAGTCTGCATAATTACCCATCATCATACATACTGTAATATTCCCCTTATCGCCCTGTTCAGTGGCTCGTCTCTGAAGCAGGGGTGTGTGAGGGAGAGTGTGCTTAGCAAGGGCTTCGTTTCAGAAGAGGGGAGTGGGGGGGGGGGGGGGGGGGGTGCAAAGTTAAATGCAAAATGGATGAGAGTACAATGCCACCATTTTCTCTGGCTCATTATTCATTGCAGAGTTCCTCAGGTCTCATCTCGGGGTCTTTGTTCGTGGGTGATTCCTCCGCCTGCAGAGCCGGGAAGCTCCAAAGCTGAAACCGAGTGAGCGAGTCAAGACGATGGTGCTGGGCACAGCTCCAAACCACTTCCTGCTACATCCATACCGGATCCGCATAGCCTACAAGGGATCACAACAAGATGAATAACGTGTTCCTTTAGCAGACGCACGGATCCAAAGCCGTAAATCGTAATGGGGGAGATTCAAATCTACAACCTTTTCATCCGCTTCACCACTGAGCCATGCTCATCGCCACATGAACTATAGCCATACAGGGACCAAACCCCCCAAAATCCAATTTGGTTTCTGTGAGGTTAGCACTTTGCCTCCAAGGCTGATTTAGCACACCTGGTTCTAATAATAAGCCGGTCGGTCTGAGGAGCTTAATCGGGTTAGTTCCAACTGAGGGGAGAGGAGACACAGACAAACACTGTAGCTCTCCAGGAACAAAGTCCTGATTTAGACGACATGGTTGCTGTCCAAGGTTACTGGGTTGCAAAGGAGCCACCGTGGTCACAGCATAGGAAACAACCCTATAAGTAGAGGTTTATTCCATCATTTTCATTTGGACACTTTTATCCGAAGCGACGTACAGTAGAGGGGAGATTTGAACCTTCAACCCCCATTTCATGTGCTCTAACCTCTGAGCTACCCCTTTGTATGGCAGAAGAGTGATATTATCTGTGCCTGTATACAGACCTGTGGGTCAGTATGGCAGATTGATGTCCATTGTTTTTATGGTTGGTGCATAGACCCTGTGTATTGGTCCTGCCAGCTCTTTGAGGTTAAATGACTGCAGGTTGAAACGCCCTGAAGTGTCAGAGGCAATGAGGTAGCAGTTTGGGAATTTGTACCATCCATACCTTATAGGTCAAAAGTTCACAAGCATGTATGTGAATGAAAAATTCCAATCACCTTCGAAGCTGAGCCTCAATTTGAAACACTTACGGTGTTATTTCTCATTTAGATTCACAAGCTCGTGGCCACCTCCCCACCCTATCCTATGTTATCCCGTCCCGTGGACAGCTCGCTCCGCTTTCTTTTCCACACAATTCGGATGTTCTTGTGAATACACCGGGAAGACGCAACCCGCGAGAAGCGATGAAACCCTTCCGCACCGCAATCTCTTTTAAGTGAGACATGACACCGCTGACGAGGAGGAGGGAAGAAGTTTCTCTCTGCTAACTCGTTGGTCAGCAGGTGCCGGGAGCGACTCGGAAACCTCTTACCGGAGGGAGTGAGGAGGAGGACGGAAGGACGTGCGGTTTGGTTGGACGTGCCTTTGGAAGTCCGGAGCTTTGAGATTGGATCTCACAGTCCCCGCTCACCTACGGGGCAATCCGTGGAAGCCACGCGGTTGAACTGTCACCGTAAATCACTTACGGTCGTTTGTCACTTGCCCAAATAGGCTTATTGAGACGCAGTTTGAAAGAGGCGACGGCTCTGAGTTTCTGGCATTCCCTTACTTGCTGTTTGTTTTTTTCGCTCAACCAGATGGATTAAGATATATCGTTAACGCGTTGTGGGAGGCTGCAGGACGAATCTCGCTCTTGCATTTGGAGCATCACCGGACACGCCCGGACCCCGTGTTTGGACTAAGTTCAAGGTTACTGCATCATTCTGGCCAAGATCTCAAATAATGTTATATAAAGCCTAGTTTCTGGAAAAAAACAGCCTTGTTTATTCATGGGAATGTGATACGAATGTTTCATCTCATAATTATAATCCGCGGGTTTATGTTTTCCTCCACTGGATATTGTTTTGGGGCTGAAACAATACATTTTGACAGGGCGTCGTAGGCTACGTGGATTGTTGGATGCATTTGTCCAGGTTGCTGTTCAAGGACAAAGTGGCGTGTCTGTAGCTGATGTGAAGAGAGTTATTGTGCACAGATGCCCAACAAAGAGACTCTGACCTTATTACCGAGTAAAGGCTTTTCCAATATTATCTACATGGCTATTCCCATCGGTCTGTCAGCGTGCGCGTTCGCTTGCCCCGCGGCCGGTGGCTGCACCTGAAGCATCGCTCCGTTCTCCGTCTGCCTCAGCTCTGCCATTTCACTGCGCTGCCCACTCAGAGCAGGGGAGAGCACCCTCGGGCGCCTCCGTTTCACTCTCAGTACGAGCGGATCTCGGTAAAAGGACAGGAGTGGAAAGTTAGAGAGGGACCGGTCGTCAATCATCATCCGAGCAAACGGGGCGAGTCTCTCGACAAGAGGAGCCAGGAGTGAGACGGCTGAAACCGACACAGGTATGAAAGCTAATTCAGAACGTGCTCATACTTTGTTTCCACCGTATGTTTGGAAATGAGATGGCGATTTGTGCCCCTTTGGATTTGGAGAGGTAGTCTTGGCAATACGGAGCTACCCAGGCATTGCAGCAGTTTCCAGCTGAACTGTTAATGTGGCTAAATACTGATACTGCTCCTGTTATTTTATACAAAACAAGAATGCAATGAATCTTTATTTCGCCATATGACCATTCTGAGTGCACGTCTGTTTGTACAATCTGTATTGTCTACTTATATATATTTACGAACCAGAAGAAGACTAATAGGTCTCAATAGGGTTGTGTATATGCACAAGCAAATTCACAAGCTGCTGTTAATGCCGCGCGCATTGGCTCGCATGTAGTTTTGGCCGCATTGGAATGCCGCTCCGCAAAAAGAAGGGACCCATTTTAGGAGATTTCCAGTTCACTGCTGTGTCAGATGTCTAATCTGCATGGTTTAGATGACTGGCGTTGCAATCATCCCCAATACATTATTTACCAGGGGTTAGATAGCAGGAGCGGTGAACGGGGATCTCCGTGTAAGCTGCAATCAGAGCTCGGAGACTTTCCGTTTTGGTGGGAAGAGAGGGTTTCAGCACCGTGGAGAGCTCCCGTGAAATGCTGCGCTTGAAACTTCACATTTGTGAGAGCCGGAGGGCGCTCACATGATGCAGTCGACATGATAAAGCTATTATGTATTCCTTATCTGGCGCACGGCCTATTATTGTAGCGTGACTCAAGCCAAGCGAGAGTTCTGCTCTATAACGGTTGCAAGGTGAGGTACTTTTATCACTATGGATCTCATGCATCTACCCACGCAATTACTTTCAGCGACACAGTCACGCAAACACACACTTACACAAACACACACACACAGACACCCACACAAACACAACCACTCCATTTCACTTACACACTCACATGAATAGTATTGCCGCTCAAGTCAACCTACATTGTAATTAAACCCAACGTAAAGCGGACGTAGTTGGATTTGAAGGTCACACCTGACAACGATTTGATAGCCTTTTGAAAGATGACGAGTTGAACGTGTACTAATTAGTATGGTTGTACGGGTGTGACAAGCCTGCCTTCTGCACCGGCTGACCGGCACATATCTACCATATAAGGAAGTGTTGTCGCGCATAACCGGGCAACACTGGATGCTATGGATCACGAGCAGACAGACAGACAGACAGACATGGAGACAGACAGGCATGGAGGCAGACAGAGGCAGGTAGGCAATCAGGCTGGCAGATGGACAGATCGTCTTTAATGAATAAATGATGTCCACGTCCATGCCCATCCTCTGTCCGCCTCCTCTCTTGTCTCTGGGCTGATAGCGTGATCTGATTTGGGCTGCAGACCCCAGCTGCTCCGGGCTCACCTCTGCGTCAGCTGCTCCTGTTGTTATTGACTGGGCCGACAGGGTTAGGGAGAAAGACTGCTTTAACGCCTACTCCTGTCAGGGAGTCAGGTGGCTGAGCGGTTAGGGAGTCGGGCTAGTAATCTGAAGGTTACCGGTTCGATTCCCGGCTGTGCAAAATGACGTTGTGTCCTTGGGCAAGGCACTTCACCCTGCTTGCCTCAGGGGGAATGTCCCTGTACTTACTGTAAGTCGCTCTGGATAATAGCGTCAGCTAAATGACTAAATGTAAATGTATCACTGCTGCATACTCTGGGACGCCTGGAGAATTAGACTGGGTGTGTGTGTTCTGGTGTCGGTGCATGTGTGTGTGTTCTGGGTTGTGTCTTTGTGTGTGTAGGTCTGTTTCCCGGTGTGAGTGTGTGTGTTCCAGTAGGTGTGTGTGTTCCAGTGTGTGTGTTCAGCTGTGTGTTTAAGTATGTATTCCACTGTAAGTGTGTGTTCGAGGATATGTGTGTGTGTGTGTGTGTGTGTATGTGTGTGCTTGCCCATGGGTGAGATTAGGTGTCTCTGGCTGGGGCCGGAGCAGACAGATGAATGACTTCCAGGCAGCTTCTGCACCAGGCAGGCCAGCCTGTCACTCAGCCCAGAGACCACACTTGGTCCTTGGGCTGAGAATGTTGAACGGAGAGGCCCATTACGGAGACTCCACCATGTCCCCAATACGCTGACGCTCCTGCGGGCAAGACTACCATCATACCATTCTGTGGGTTCCAGAAAAGACACTCCCCCCAACCCCCATTCCCATCTTGTGTAATGGTTCCTACCCCATGGCTACTCTGTCTCTGTGTGTTACTGCTGATAT
The DNA here is from genome assembly GCF_038355195.1 of Osmerus mordax. NCBI lineage: Eukaryota > Metazoa > Chordata > Actinopteri > Osmeriformes > Osmeridae > Osmerus > Osmerus mordax. The sequence goes on along the minus strand of NW_027120372.1, from coordinate 9,750 downwards.
GTCCCTGTGAGAGCAGTGTATACAGTGCTTCATGTGTGCACATGGATACTTCTCTGAGATTTACTCTGCAGAATTGTACTTGTTCACAGCTTTACAAAACGGCCTCCCTACAGGCTATACAGTGATGATCCTGAGGATTCAAACCCCACTGGCACACTCTGTCATGATCCGCTGGAACACACACACACACACACACACACAGACACACACACACACACACACACACACACACACAAAGATATACACACATGCAAAGCCCCTGTTCATAGGAAGGCCAATGTTAGGGTGTGATATATCTTGAAATAGCCTGTGACAATAACACACACACACACACACTCATCTTGGCAGAGTAAATATGGCCCTCAGATTCAACTCTGTTTAAGACCGCTCTCCTGCTGAGACCTGCAAGTCTTTAAAAAGGGGCAGGGGAGGGAGGGGGATAGGGGAGGAGAGGGAGGGAGGGGGTGAGAGGGGAAAGAGGGGAGAGAAAGAAGAGAGCAAGTGAAGGTGGGGTGACAGTGCAGCTTCCTGAATTCAACATGTCCATCTTGAGAACGCGCGTCGAGTGTTTGTGGCTAGAGCATGAATAAATGGCAGCCAATTATGTGGATCGGCCTAGTGTGAACGGTGGGACGCTAGCTGTCAGCTATCAGCTAAAAATAGACCCACCGTGAACCCCAAAACTAGCTGCTCTGGGCCAAGCAATTCTCTTGCCGCAGCGGCTGCAAGCTAATTGGCAGAGTTTTGTGCTCTCCCTCTCTCGTTGTTGTGTGCGTGTGTGTGTCGGTGTGTGGTGGTGGTGGGGCGGGGGCGGGGGGTCGTTCCTCGTTACTGAGCAAGGGAACAGAGTGGCCCGCCACACCGCAGCGACGATGATCATCACCGCACCCCGCCATCATTGTGTTGATAAACTAGCGATCTCTTCTGATGTTGGTTTTCTAGGCAACGTGTTTTTGCTCTCGCTAGACGCGGGCACAACTGAGGCCCAAATGATGGAAGCTAAACGTGATGGGCAACATCAGACGTGAATGCAGAAACGGAAGGCTCGAGACCGTGGTTACTGTCGGCATCGCTTCCTAGTCTGTCATGGGGAAGTCCAGACGCATACTGCATACCCACAATTATTACATTGTAATGATGTGTAGAATGTTAATTTCCTGGATATACAGGCATAGGAGATGGATGGGGAGTTAGGTTCAGGACGATTCAGGCTCAATCCTGTTAAATTGATTATTTGCGCAGATAATTTGGAGCTTGCTCTGTGGCTAATTGGGTTCAAAGTGGCCGACTTCAATTGCAAAAGTGGAATGAATTAATAATCAAGCTTTGGTTCGTATGACATTGTTTACTATTGCAGGAGTACATGAACAGATATGGTTTAATTTATAGATTAATTTATTCATTGGGAAAGACAAGACCAAGACAATTAAACTTTTCCTCCATCCCTTTCTACCCTTCCATCTCATCTATCTCGTTCCCCAACCTCTGCCTCTCCTCTTTTCTCGCCCCCTCTCCTCCTCTTCATCCTCCTGTCATCTCCGTGTGTCCACAGTGGAACTTGGTCTCCTGTAAATCCCTCTGTAATGACAGAGTGATCCAGGCAGACAGGCCCTGCCTGGACAGCCCCTCTCAGAGAGATGGCAAGACTAAAAGCTTACCCTCGTCCCTCTCATCCTCTCCTCCATCCCTTGTTCAAAGGCGACATGCCTCTCTCACCCAGCTCCCCTAGCTCTCGTCCGGGCTCACCCCTTGCTCACTTCGCCCTCCCTCCCATCTCTTCCCTCTTTCCTTGACCAGTTTCAGACACCTATCTCTCCATCTCTTCATCCACACTGCCAAGAGGTCCCTCCTCTCTGCTCCCAACACCCTCTTCCTCCTCTTCCTCCTCTCTCTAGCCCTGTCAGCGTTCCATCTTTCCTGCCATGGAGGCTGCAGGGGACGTTGCAGGTTCCGCATCAATATGAACACTCCTCTCTCTCTCTCTCTCTCTCTCTCTCTCTCTCTCTCTCTCTCTCTCTCTCTCTCTCTCTCTCTCTCTCACTCTCTCGCTCTCTTGCTCTCTCTTCTCCATACCGTAGGTTACGACATACATTAGTCAGTGTCTGCAGGCGACAAGCTTCATTTCCTGGTCTTGTGAATGGGGCAGTGGTTGACATCATTATAGAGCTGAATAACGTTGTTGCTGCTCAGTTGGGCTTCAGGCCTCTGTGACTCAGCTGTGTAGGGAAGCTGTTGCTGTAAGGGGGACAGGATGATGTCTCTGGGAAGGGGGGTAGGGTGGGACTGGCGATGGGTGGTTGGGTGAGGGGAGTAGGAAGGGTTGGGGAGGCAGGTTTAGTTAAGGTGAATGAGGCAGGAGTGAGGTAGGATGGATTGGGGGGTTAGGTAGAGGGTATGGTCGGGGGATTGGAATGTGGGAGACAGGTGTGAGGTAGGCTGGGACTGAGGGTGAGGTTTCTTGGGCCCCTCCAAAAGACTGGGGGTGAAACTAGCATGTTTTTCTGTGTGTACAACATAAGTACAATAGAGGGACCACATGAGGGATGAGTGTAGAAGAGTGTGTGTAGTAAAGTGGGGAGTCAGGTGGCTGAGCGGTTAGGGAATCGGGCTAGTAATCTGAAGGTTGCCAGTTCGATTCCCGGCCGTGCAAAATGACGTTGTGTCCTTGGGCAAGGCACTTCACCCTACTTGCCTCGGGGGAATGTCCCTGTACTTACTGTAAGTCGCTCTGGATAAGAGCGTCTGCTAAATGACTAAATGTAAATGTAATGTAAAGTGTGTAGACAAGCAAACGGCGGTGGTATAGATTGTGAGGCTAGTTTCGGAGTGTGATGGCTGCTCCTGGTCTTCTGCGCCCTACACAGTTGTTGGGTCAGATATGGAGAGTTGTCTATGGCAGGAAGGAACTGAGAGAAGATAGGTCTGTACAGTAGATCCTAATCAACAAGAGATAGAGACGGGGGGAAGATGAGACAAGAGGTCATGATTGCCTTCCCTCGCGTCTCGTAAATCACCACTGGGCGAGTGTGTGTGTGTGTGTGTAAGTGTTATCCCTCAGGATCATATCTCCTGGAAGGCTATTGAGGTGTCTGAAAACGAGAAGAGATTAAAGATGGGGTGTGGGGCGGGTTTGTGGAGAAAGTGGTAGGGTTGCTGTAGGTGGGGGTGCTAGGGGGTGGGGGCATGGGGTTGGAGGGTGTAGACTAGAGAGATATTAACTCCAGAACCAAGACGTTTATGACGGCCTAATAGCCTCCTGTTCCATTGCACATGATGGATAAGCACATAGGGGGCTTAGGTGTGTGCGGGCTGATAATGTATCACCCCCCTAGGTAGTGGAGGTGGTTCGGAACCAAGTTCACAGAGAGTGGCGGGAATGAAACCTCAACTGATCCATCAAACCCCAACTGAACCAGCCCGACATTCTACCATTAGACCAAAGTGAGCACTTGTGTCTGCCGCGGCACAGATCACATGGCGGTTCCTTTGGTCTAACGAGAGAGCCTCGGGCTGGGTCAGGTCGGGGTTGGATCCCCGCTGTTTACACAGGTGATGGACAGAGGGAGGGTCTGTTCCTGTGCTTGTCTCATTAGGATGATTATGAGGTGTGTGTCCGATTGAGGCGGGTGTGCGTGTCTTTGATGGATCATACATCAGGTTGAAAGCAGGTCAATACAGGATCAATAAAGTATTTTCCTCTCATCTTGGAAAGGCACATAATGAGCCAGCTGATCTTTTATCCGTGTGTTATCGAGCAGGGTTTCACAAATAGCCCGACGCAAGCCCAGACAGCGCTGTTCATCTGGCACTGCTCGTTCAACACTTATTCTCGAGCTCACCCCGTCTGTCTCTGTCTCCACATCCAACCTCTCTTCACTTTCCCTCTCTCTCTCTGACTCACTCGCTTTCCAATCCAGGTGAACGGCGAGGTGGAGTGCAAGGCTGGACCAAGTAGCATAGCCTAGCAAGGTGCAGCGTAGCGTGGTGTACGCGGTGGAGCACATAACAGAATGAAATAACTTAGTTTAGCGTAGTATTAGCTTAGCACAGTCTTGCCTAGAATAAAGTGTCATCGTAGAGACTAGCGTAGCGTAGCAGGGAGGGAGCAGATTGCCTCTGCCTAGGGCAGGTTGATAGGGCCCTGATAGCTTGATGGGCCAATGAAGCTGGGATTGATGTTCTCACTCACAGCAGCTGCTATCCATCACCACACCCACAGCACATATCCACAGAGAAGGAGTGAAGGAGACAGAACAAGTGAGGGGAGGAGGGAGAGTGTGAGAGGATGAAGTGATTGGCAGAAGGGTGGATGAGGGGCGGGTTCAGAATGTCTCCCTTAGCCTGCTTTGATTTCCTCCCTGCAAGAGAAATAAAAGCTTTTGGGTGGTTTAGAGAAGGGTGTTAAGGGAGGGAGCGGGCAGCCATATTTGGCATGTCACTCTATCCATCAAAGGTCCATTAGGGGCGAGTGAGGGAGTTGAGATTGAACCAGTGAAAACTCTGGGAGCCAGACCAAAACATTAGGACACGGTCTCCCTCCCACGGCTGACTTATATGCTGCGTGTGCATGTCTTCCAGACAACAAATCGTAGACGTAAAAGCTTGGCCAGGTTGTAAGTCAATCAATGGCTTTAATCAATTTGTAATTTGGGAAGTGTGCGTGTGTGTGTGTGTGTGTGTGTGTGAGAGAGAGAAAGAGAAGGAGCGAGAGGGAGGGAGAGTAAAAGTGGTTTTAGAATGGTTTGAGAATATTGTTTATCTGTCTTTTGCAGACCAAGTTTACCACGTGAGGGTTAAGAAGCTAACACCTCAAGCCGTCTCAACCAAACGGTTTTGGTTATGCTGAAACCCCTTCAGCAGTGCGTAATCACTTCAGAATTTGATGTTGGTTCCCGCCGTTTCCCCAGTGTTTGGATGTCTGTGTTGGGGTTGAAACTCAGATATCAGCTATTCTCTGTGGAGTTTGATGGAACACCCTGTGTTGATAGACAGAGAGAGAGAGGGAGCCGGACAGAGGGGGAGAGAGAACCAGAAGGAGAGGGAGAGAAAAAGAGTCTTACAGGATATTTGGCCCGTGTCCCTCTCAGATCTCAGAAACCATTCATTTTGGAACTCTTCATCAGCACTCCGAATCGAGCCGAGGCACTTTCAAGAGCTAATCGCTCATTTGCGTCGGCGCTTTTCAACAGTCGTTATCGCCCATTCTTTTGATTCCCCGCTCTTTTGAAATCTACTAACCAGGCACTGGGAGCTCACTGGAGATGAGAGACTGACGAGGCAGCAAGTAGGAAACCTGAACCGTTCTGGTGTTTTTTTTTTCAACCATTAGCTTGAATGACACTTTACCTCAGAACGCCTGATGCAGTATAAGGAGTGGGGGATGATTCATGTGAGCAGTAGACCAATGCTTTTCAATCTTTTTATTGAAACCAGTACCACTCTGGGCCCACTATGAAATTATCATTGATTTAATATCATGCATATCAGTGTTCTCTCTGGGCTAATTACTGTAGAGGGTTTTAATACCTTCAGTTTGGAGTCCCTGTGAAATATGTCAAGCATAATTAAAACTAACTTCTATTCTTTACTTCCTGCTTTAATGAAAAGGGGAATATCTGAATAGAGTGGAAGGACAGACACACACACAAGCAGAGATGTGCCTGAACACACACACACACCACACGGTCTAATTCACGTGTTGGAAAGAACACAAAGTAATCAGTTAGTGTGTGTGTGTGTGTGTGTGTATGTTATATTTTGTGAATGTGTGTGTGGCTGCATGTGTGCTGTGTGTATATGTGTGTGTGTGTGTGTGTGAGAGAGAGAGAGCGAGAGAGAGCGTGTCTTTTCTCTCCCAGTGTTATTTTACTCTTGATGTATTTCCTATGAAAGGGACCCTCATGCATATTTCATGCAGTGTTTCAGAGTTTCTGTGCTGCAGATGGGGGAGAGGAGGGGGAGAAGAGGGGGGAGAGGAGGGAGGAGAGGAGGGAGGAGAGTGGGGAGGGTGGGGAGGGTGGGGCGGCCTCTGAAAACTACTCTCAGGTGGTAATTGCTACAATTGATCAACTGATCAATACCTGATGGCAAATGTATTCTATTCTCAACCTTTGCCCTCCCGTCTTCCATCTCAACTGGTCACACACACACACCAGCACCAACACCCACGCGCACACACACACATCAGCATCAGACAGTGGCTTCAGTCTGTTTCCGTTGGCAGTTGTTATTCCGGGGACTGTGTGTCAACCACGGCTCTCTACAGGAAACTCAAACAATAATTACAAATAATTCTTTAACTACCTGCGACAGTTACCTGATTGTATGTCTTTAAAGACCCATACGAGACATTACAACAATGTCAAACCAATCAATCACATCGTGAGATGGATGACAGCGGACGTCTTCATCAGAGCGATCAGATCAGCTGATCTCCTACAGGAGTGAGTCTTGACGTTGACAAAAGGATTGTTCCATAAAGTCTGAAAGAGGAAACTGATGTTTTCTCCATAGACACAGATTACGCTTAGTTTAGATCTTGTGACTATATTAAACCAGTGGGAAAAAGGCCCCTGTAGTAAATGAACTGGTTGCCAAGGTTAAAAGGACGTTTGGACCAGGTTTATTTGCAGTGGTGCTGGTGTGTGTCTTTGACAAGCAGGACAGAGCTGGGTGTTTACTCCCAGAGACACAGAAGGTCAGTGGGCATCTTCTTGGCTGTTGCTCCACAGTTAAAACCACACACATCGATCTCATCCTACCTTAACCACACACACACACACACGCACACACACAAGCTCGGAGAACCACGCAGACCATTTTGGGCGTTGTCCTTCTTGTGTTGTCCATTCTACCTGTCCTCTATCCTTCTGCATGCATCCTTCTCTCTATTACCCTACGCCATCCCTCTCGCCACTCCTCCTCTTCATCCCTCTCCCCACCATGAAAATCAATTCTCATGTTCCCTCAGATGAAAAACAACCCTCTGTCCCCATAGCAGCGTCTCTCCTGCGCTGCAGCACTGCAGGACTGCAGACAGACACGCTGCCACCACCATCTCTCTCTGTCTCTCTCACACACTCTCTCTTTCCCTCTCTCTCTCTCTCTCTAGACTCTTTCTTTTCTACATTTCATTTCATTTTTCACCGTTTCCAAACTTCAGAACTAGTTTTTTCTTATTGTTCAATGTGTCTGAGATGTCATGCCTCCTCCTCATCCCTCTCTTTATCCAATGCTCCTCAAGCTTTTTTTTGTGCATCTGAGTGTGTGTGTGTAGCTCGATCCAGCTTGTTGTCATCAATGTCTTTACAGCTGCCAGAATTTGACAACCCAGGCAGGCTGAAGCAGATTGGACAAAACAACAGTGTATGTAGGTGTGTGTGTGTGTGTGTGTTTGGGAGCAAAAGGGAGAGAAAAAAACTGATGAGGAGAAGAAGAATGGAGAAGAGAAGGAGAAGGAGAGACGCTTTTGTGGGAGTGTGGAGAGACTGCAGCATCACCTGAGTTTGGCAGTAGGACGTTCACATCTGATACTGAGTGTGGATGTTCTGGGCGGGGTGGTGGGGGTGCGAGGACGGCAGGGGCAGAGGGAGAGCAAGGGAAAGAGGGCTAACCTACATTCTGTGGTTCTTTTTAAAGAATCACCTTGGCTAGTGCTGGGTGTGTGCTAGGTAGGGCTATCAGCCTCTCAACTCTTCTATCCTCTCTCTCCTCCTCTCCTGTCCTCCTCTCCTCCTCTCCTCCTCTCCTTTCCTTTCCTCTCCTCTCCTCCCCTGCCCTGTCCTCTCCTATGGCTCCCAGTCCTGTCATTGTCTCTGATTGGCTAGGCCAGTTTTGAAAGGTTCCTGTTCTGCCTGGGGATTGGCTCTAATCTCTAAGGCCTCTCTGTAAAACAGCTGCTCTTTTTGAAGCCATCCCCGCAAGGAACAGGGTCTATGGACCAATCAGATAATGTGCTGCCAGTCCTGATGTTGATTAGGTCGTTATTCCTGATGAATTTTCTGCCCTGCCAAGTGGATTTTACCCATGATGCCCCAGGACCTATCTACTGACGCTTCGATGACAGGAAGTGACAAATGCCACCCATGGGTCATCAGCAGTCAACAGCAGTTTCTCAGTAACAATGTTGCACACACACACACACACACACACATGCCAACCAGGCACACATAAACACACTCTCACAGACACACACAGGCACAAAGACAAAAGAAAATACATACACATACACACACAAGCACAAACTGCTTGAATCATTTATGAGGGTGCTAGATAATCAACAGAGTATCCATCTGGTGTTGCAGTAGCACTGATGTTTGATGTGTGGGCCTGTCTGTCTGTTATTCTACCTGCCTTCCTGTCTCTCTGCCTGTCTGCTCTGGGCAGCTCCTCCCCCGCGTCCAGCCCTCCCACACACCTTGTCAGGTGCTAGGTCCAGTAATGGACTTTCCATGTAGCTCCATAACAATGGGGAGCCATAAAGGAGAGAGGGAGAGGCAGATACAGAGAGAGTGTGTGTATGTGTGCGTGTGTGTGTGTGAGAGAGAGAGAGAGAGAGAGAGAGAGAGAGAGAGAGAGAGAGAGACTATGTGAGCAATATTCAGAGAGAGAGAGAGAAAGCTACAGAGTGAGAGAGAATTGCAAATATTTAGCAGTGAGAGTGCTTTGAAGTTATCTAACCTCTTATTTTATTCAAATAGAGAAAAGAAACAAGCATATTTGCACACACACATGCACACAACTAATCCACTCAATATACGTACACACACACACACACACACACATGTACAATACACACACAGAGAGCACACACAAATACACAATGGCCCTCTTTACATTGTCAGTTGGTCAGGTTGTTGTCGTGTGTGTGTGTGTTTGTGTGTGTGTGTGTGTGTGTGTGTGTGTGTGAGAGAGAGAGAGAGAGAGAGAGAGAGAGAGAGAGAGAGAGAGAGAGAGAGAGAGAGAGAGAGAGAGAGAGAGAGAGAGAGAGACAGCCAGAGAAGGGAGTTTGGGTCTAAGTCTGAGTGTGATAGATGAAGCAATATAAACATCATTCACATCTGCAAGGAGAGGGACAGAGGGAGGGAGAGATACATAAAAATAGAGAGACGGCGGGAGGGTGAGAGGAAGAGGGATGAAGCTAGACAGTTAAAGAGTAGAAAAAAAGATTCATTCCATGATTCACAATGTAGCAGGAGTGGTTCAGGATTACACACCCTGCTGAACACTGGTCTCAAAGGAGGGTCTCTTGGTCTAATGGTAGATGCTCTGACCGCCAGCCTCATTTGTAATTATGTTTGTAGAAGTAGTCTACACCAACAAAATGACTTTGCTGTCAGCAGGGCTTTGATCCATTATAATTGCAAAGAAATGAAATGAAGAATCTGAAGGGAACATGTTGTAGCAATGTTTCTACATCCGAACGATTACAAAATAATTAACTTGAAGCTGTTGCGATGTCCAGCAAATAAGTGTTCCATAACCTCCCTCCCTCCCTCCCTCCCTCCCTCCCTCCCTCCCTCCCTCCCTCCCTCCCTCCCTCCCTCCCTCCCTCCCTCCCTCCCTCCCTCCCTCCCTCCCTCCCTCCCTCCCTCCCTCCCTGCATCCCTCCCTCCCTCCCTGCCTCCCTCCCTCCCTCCCTCCCTTGCTCGTACAAATGTTAATATATTCAAACTTGAGTGTCAGCATCAGCACTTTAGCTGCATGCTCCTTGTTCAACACAGATTCTACTGGAGAGAGAACTTGTAAACA
>NW_027120371.1:68747-73372 GCF_038355195.1 Osmerus mordax | reverse complement strand
CACACAGACACACACACCACACACACGCAACTTTGACTGACATTGGGAACAACAGCTGATGGTTGCGGGCCTAGACAACTGGACACACACACACACACGACAGGTAGTGTTCCCACCATAAAACACACACCAGCTGCAGTACTGTATCAGCCGTGTTAATACACACCACACACACACACCACACACACACACATCACACACAGGCATGCACACGTGTGATGGGGATTTAATGGTTATGAATGGAATGTATGGAACATACCAGTAGAGCTCAGTGTTAAAACTACACACACTCACACACACACACACACACCTGCCTGCCTGTCTCTCTCTGCCTAACAGCAAGGATCTCATGTAAGTTTGAACCTCTGAAGTCTGACGTTGTGACAGAGAGTAGTCTTACTGTGAGGTGAGGGAGAGGGGGGGGAGGGAGGGAGAGAGGGGGGAGGGAGGGAGAGAGGGGGGGAGAGAGGGGGGGGAGGGAGAGGGGGGAGGGGAGGGAGAGAGGGGAGGGAGGGAGAGAGGGAGGGGGGGAGGGAGAGAGGGGAGGGAGGGAGAGGGGGGGAGGGAGGGAGAGAGGGGATGGGGAGGGAGAGAGGGGAGGAGGGAGAGAGGGAGAGAGGGGAGGGAGGGAGAGAGAGAGGGGGGGAGGGAGGGAGGGAGGGAGAGGAGGGAGAGAGGGGAGGGAGAGGGGGGAGGGAGGGAGAGAGGGGAGGGAGGGAGGGAGAGAGGGGATGGGGAGATGAGTGGGAGTCATGGGAACAAGACCACTGAACAATAGGCCGCTGCTAGGCAACCACAGCAGCGACGCGTAGCAACCGTTCAGGACATGGTCAGGGGCTTTCTTTCATCAGCTCATTCAGTAGTACTGTACACACTCACACACACATACACGCTCACACACTCACACACATACACGCTTACACACACTCACATTACATGGCATCTTGGGCCCCATCCCCACTCTCTTCAAGAGGAGGGGGAATCCTGGGGCTTTCCATGCCGACACACACACACACACACACACACATCTCAGTGGGTAGGGTGTGTGTGTGTGTGTCAGTAGGGGGTGCTGGTATGGGGGGCCCTAGGCTGGCTCCTACAGAGAAATATCTGTCTCACTCTGTCACGCATGCGCACACACACACGCAGAGACCTGAACACAAGACATGGGTCATGTCAACGCAGGAAGTTAGTTTGGTTTTAATGAAGTGCAGGGTGTCAAAGAGCTGGTGTGGTTCATCTGGAGGCTAGGAGTGTTGTCCTCAGATGAGGGAGGGAGGGAGGGAGGGAGGGAGGGAGGGAGGGAGGGAGGGAGGGAGGGAGGGAGGGAGGGAGGGAGGGAGGGAGGGAGGGAGGGAGGGAGGGAGGGAGGGAGAATGAAAGAGAGAAAAAGTGAAAGAGAGAGGGAGAGGCTTGCTGATTTGGTTGTGGAATGAGGAAGAACCAGTGATATCTACTTCCTTCTACAGCCTTATGTTCCAGCTAACTACCTGTGTGAGAGACTATGGGTCTGGTCTTAGACAGGTGACTGTGACAGACCTCCCCCTCTCTCCCTTCAACAGCAAACCCATAGCTCCAGAGGTCAGGGGTCACACTCACAGTAGCTCCACCCCCAGGACCATGGCCACCTTCTCCCCAGAGTGGTTGCTGTGGAAACGCAGGCGGAACAGGTGGTTGGCCACGCCCGGCCGTGAGGTCATCAGCATTCCGGCAGTGGTTCTGACAGGTGATAGGTTGATGTCCTGAGGCTGACACGCCCCCACCCAGATCTGGTCTCTCAGAGCGTAGTCTGTCACCGTGTAGCTGTCGTCACTGGGGGGAGGGGAGGAGGGGAAGGAGACCTTTATGAAGGAATTTGAACAACCAACTTCCCAAATGTTTTACACAAACATGACACTGGTCACACTGCTCCTTCACAACCACCAAACACTCAGACAAACAGGAAGTGATGCGTAGAGATCTTGAGTTCACTGGACAGTCTACTTCCTGTAGTGTGACCAGGTTGGAGAGCCAGCCTTTCCCTGCATACCTGCCTACATTTCCCAGGAGCCCCTGGGCTTCTTCACCTACACACTTCATCTGGAAGTCATTATGAGACTCAGCCAGGGGGCTCACATTGGCTCTCATGGAGTACCCTGTGTGTGTGTGTGCGTGCGTGTGCCCTTGTCCCGGATCTGAACCCCACCTGAGTTATGTCATCCAGGAGCCACAAACAGCCGTGTTATGTCATCCAGGAGCCACAAACAGCCGTCGAGGGACTACTGTACTGGAGCACACACACACACACACACACAGGCACGACTCCATGAGAGTCAGTTTGTCTGCAAGAACTCAGTAAGACTGACAGAGGGAGGGGAGCGTGGGGGGGGGGGGGGAGCGTGGGGGGGGGGAGGAGATATTTGAGGGTGTGCGTGTCTCAGTATTCCAAAACACAGTCCCAGAAAGCTCTCTGGCTTGAATGACTGGAATGCCATTAGGAGTACAGTGTGAACTGGTTGTTCTGAGAATGTGTGTGTGTGTGTGTAGTGGGGAGTGGGGAGTGTGTCAGGTCACTACCATAACTTAATTCTTTCTTTCAAAGGCGGAGCACCACTCAGGACTCTGGGTCAAGCTGGCGTTAAGAGAGCCCACCCTGGTCAGCACCAGCTACACAACACTGCCCAGCAGCCAGAGAAGAGAGGGAGGGGAGGAGGAGGGTAGCAGTGGAGAGAGAGAGACAGAGAGAGAGAGCAGAATGTGCTTGTGTTAAGAGGGGGTGCTGAGACCTGGTCAAACAAACAGAAGGCAACCGCCTGGACATGAGTGAAAGGCAGAGGGCACACACACACACACACGATCGTATAAAAACATCAGAATCCCAAGAGACGGTGATACAAGAATGAAGACAGAGATGAGAGGAAGACAGAGATGAGAGGAAGAAAGAGATGAGAGAGGAAGACAGAGATTGAGAGAGAAATATAGACGGTTAGCAGGTTCCTTCTCTCACAACAACAGCAGCAGTAAGACAAAGACCAGAGCCAGCATAACAGCAAGGAGGAAAGAGGGAGAGGAGAGAAAGGGAGGGAGGGGAGGGAAGGAAAGAGAGAGGGGGAGAGGGAAAGACAGAGGAGAGGCCATCTGCTGTGGAGTAAGAGTTATGTAACTGTTCCTGTGACCAGACGGAGCAGCACAACAAGCAGTGCCGCTAGCGCTGTGGGACGCTAACCTAGCGCATAGCATTGCGCTAACAGATAGCACGTGTTTCTGTGGTCATGTCATTCCTCCTTCTCCAGAACGCTGGAGGGAAACCACGACAACCACTGGGATCATCAGCACAACAACATTACAGACACAACGAGTAATGCTGACAGTAAATAGGAAAAATTACCAAAACTTTGTGCCTCAAGCATGTCAACTGAGTCCTAGCCAAAACTGTGAGGGTAACCACTTGGGTCAAATTTATGATGTAGCAGGTTAATCCACACGCCAGGTATGTGAGGGATGACATGGCATTGGATGACACCTATTTTAGCATAGCTTAACGTAGCATATCCTGGCATAGCAAAACCCAGCATAGTTTAGCATAGCATAGCGTAGCCTAGCGTGTGTGATTTGTTATCCTTCCTGCAGATGGAGCACAGCTGACTCGCACGCCACAGCATGGATCTCCTGCCTCCAGAGAACAAATCAATATTATATCAGCTTCTCCTGATCCTACACACACACCAACACGCTTACATGACAAAACAGTCACACACACACCTACCGACACACGCTTAGACGAGAGGAAACACACACGCTTTCATGACAGAACACACACACGCCACACCACCATCTCAGATCCCCTCTTTCCCGACCACACGCTGGACACCTCACATGGCAGCAGTTTGTCATTCCAGACCTGATTCCCGGAAAATTATGGGATGTTTTCGTTTTCCTCAGGAATTCTGTTAGAAGGCGTGCAAAGCCCAATCTGTCCCAGACTCAGCCGGAGAAAAGGGGAAAATATGTTTTGTGCGGGAAATGAAAGCACACACACACGCACACAACCCTCGTACACACAGACACACACACATACACATTCAAATCCCAGATCAAGTTTTTTCTCTTTTATGTTGAACAGCTGCCATTTGTTATTCACTGGATGGACTACCAACATCTCAATCCATATCTTCCTCTACTAACATCTAACGAAACTAAAAGCAGAGATTGAAGCTCCCTTGGTAGGAGATACAGACCAACACAAACACACAAACTCTCCTCCCCCACACACACACCCACATCCTCCCACACACACCCACACCCTCCCCCCCATACACACACACACACCACTCCTCCCCCCCAGAGGAGGGAGGCCCGCACCTCTTCTTGCGTGTGAGGATGAGGACATCGTTGAAGAGGAAGAAGTACACCTGCTGTCTGGTCCCGTACGCTTCATGAAGATCCCGTTCTCCTCCACGAACGCCGTGAGCTCACCTCTCTTCACCATCCACCTGGAGGACGACACCAGGGGGAACGGCTGGGGAGGGGGAGGGGGGAGGGAGAGGGAGGTGAGAGGGTTCCTCTCATCTGAAGTGGATAACAATGAAGGTGGATGTAATGTGATACAGACTGCTTGTGGTCTACATTCCTGCCAAATCGTGGAT
>NW_027120371.1:36247-61247 GCF_038355195.1 Osmerus mordax | reverse complement strand
AGAGAGAGAGAGAGAGAGAGAGAGAGAGAGAGAGAGAGAGAGAGAGGACAAAGGGAGGGTGAGAGAGGAGAGAAAGGGAGGGTGAGAGAGAGAGAGGAGAGAAAGGGAGGGTGAGAGAGCCCCTCACTCTCTCTGCCTCCTTCCCTCTCTGCATCCCTCCCTCCCCAGTCTCACCACAGGAGTAAACAAACAAATGAGAAGGCCTGAGAGGAACAACAGACCTCCCTGCTTCAGCTTGATTGCGTAATGCTGTAATGGAAGGCTCCATCCTTCTCTCTAGGGCAACATTTCACACATTCTTCCACTGGGGAGGAGCTCGGAAGTGTCTCCAGTGTTGGCCAGGAGACTGGTGGGCCAGTCTGCTACCCCAGTCACTCTCTGCACCTCTCCTCCTGCCTCCATCTCTTCCTCTCTCTCTCTCTCCTCCTGCCTCCATCTCTCTTCCTCTCTCTCTCCTCCTGCCTCCATCTCTTCCTCTCTCTCTCTCTTCCTGCCTCCATCTCTCTCTCTCTCTTCCTGCCTCCATCTCTTCCTCTCTGTCTGTCTGTCAGCCTGTGTGTCAGTCAGTCAGTCTAACTGTCTCTGTCTGTTTGTCTGTCTGTACGAGAGAGAGAGAGAGAGAGAGAGAGAGGAGAGAGAGAGAGAGAGAGAGAGAGAGAGAGAGAGAGAGAGAGAGGGAGAGAGAGAGAGAGAGAGGGAGTGCAGCCAGACCAGATAGGACTACATTCCTCCAAGCTGTGGTATTCAGCTTCATAATGGTTTAGCTTGTGAACCACGTCAACAGACAGAAGACACATGGACAGTGACAGCTACTGTGTGTGTGTGTGTGTTCTTGTGTGTTGTCGTGTGTGTGTGTTGTTGTGTGTTGTTGTGTGTGTGTGTTATCGTGTGTGCGTGTATGTCTCACCACGCTGAGCTGGCTCCAGGACGTCCGTAGGGGCCTGTACTGGACCACGATGCTCTGCTCTGCTTTGCTCTCTCTGCTCCCTCCGCTCTCTCTGCTCTCTGCATCCTCGTCTGAGTCATTGTGGAGAGCCTTCTCCTGGTAGTTCTGATACAGCTCCTCCTCTGAACACACACACACACACACACACACAGTGAGGAGAGAGATAGAGAGGTGGAGGGCAGAGAGAGAAAGGAGGGATAGAGAGGGAGGGACACCTACCCTCGCTGTCAAAGGTCCTCTGATGGGTCAGTCCTTTCTTTCTGTCCAGAGTCTGAAAGAGAGAGAACAGCACAAGCTACGTTAGCTTGTGTCCTTAGAGCAGAACAGCGCCAGCTACGTTAGCTTGTGTCCTTAGAGCAGAACAGCGCCAGCTACGTTAGCTTGTGTCCTTAGAGCAGAACAGCGCCAGCTACGTTAGCTTGTGTCCTTAGAGCAGAACAGCGCCAGCTACGTTAGCTTGTGTCCTTAGAGCAGAACAGCGCCAGCTACGTTAGCTTGTGTCCTTAGAGCAGAACAGCGCCAGCTACGTTAGCTTGTGTCCTTAGAGCAGAACAGCGCCAGCTACGTTAGCTTGTGTCCTTAGAGCAGAACAGCGCCAGCTACGTTAGCTTGTGTCCTTAGAGCAGAACAGCGCCAGCTACGTTAGCTTGTGTCCTTAGAGCAGAACAGCACAAGCTACGTTAGCTTGTGTCCTTAGAGCAGAACAGCACAAGCTACGTTAGCTTGTGTCCTTAGAGCAGAACAGCGCCAGCTACGTTAGCTTGTGTCCTTAGAGCAGAACAGCGCCAGCTACGTTAGCTTGTGTCCTTAGAGCAGAACAGCGCCAGCTACGTTAGCTTGTGTCCTTAGAGCAGAACAGCGCCAGCTACGTTAGCTTGTGTCCTTAGAGCAGAACAGCGCCAGCTACGTTAGCTTGTGTCCTTAGAGCAGAACAGCGCCAGCTACGTTAGCTTGTGTCCTTAGAGCAGAACAGCACAAGCTACGTTAGCTTGTGTCCTTAGAGCAGAACAGCGCTAGCTTGTTTCATTACCACTGAACAGCACTAGCTACGTTAGCTTGTTTCCTCAGCATAACAATGATGTTATGCATAGCTACCCCTCTACGCACAATCAAGGACATCCATAAATAGAGTCCCCCCTTCACTTGCCCATGACCCATGACCTCTGAAATGACCCCTGATTTGACCTCTTATCAGATGACACCACTAATTACAGAGCCACTGTGTGTGTGTGTGTGTGTGTTGATGTGTGTGTGTGGATGGGGGTCATGGTGGCTAGTTTTGACCTAAGCTTGTCTCCAATTGCAGTTAAAGCCATTGTAGTTGGAAATGTATTTCCGGTACCCATTCATATTTGATAAAAAATACCTTTCACAGGCGTTTCGACTGAAGACTTTGCCCCCAGTACCGGACTGAGTAATGTGTACACAGCAAAGCCCACAATTCAAATATGAATAAGTCTCAGAGATTATGGTCAATATGTAATGTGGGACTACAGCAGAGTTAGAGAATGCTGGAATGAAACTTCCACCTCAAGAGTTTTGAGCAGTGCTTATACTGTTCCTGGTGTGTTCCTAACAACTAATTTCAGCACTCAGACAATGTTAGTGCATGTCTGAGTGTGTGTGAGTGAAAGTGTGTGTGTGTGTGTGTGTGTGTGAGTGTGTGTGTGTGTGTGAGTGTGTGTTTATGTGTGTGTGTGAGTGGTTGTGTGTGTGTGTGTCCACCTTGTTCTTCCCAGGGCTGGGTCTCTTCTCCTCCATCACAGCTCGCAGGGGAGGCGCGGTCAGGCGCTGGGGGGTCAGGGGGTCAGAGGTTACGGGGTCAAGCCCCGGGGCATCCAGATCCACACCGCTGACCACAGCTCTCCGGTAGGAGGTGCTCCTCAAGCCCCGCTTCAGAGCCCCTGGGCTGTCGCCCCCCCTCCTCCCCGCCCCCCTCCCCCACGCCCCCTGTGGAGAAGAAGGCCCCGCTCTCCACCATGCTCCGGACACGCAGAGCTCGCTTGGAGGGGTCCAAGCCCCCAGGCCCCCCAGGGACCCCTAGACCCCCCTGGCCCTGGGTCTGTGCCCCAGCAGGAGGGGCCTTGCTCAGCCGCGACTCGCACACCAGCCCCCTGGGGATGAGCTGCTGGGTCCCCACCTTCCTGGCCGCCGGACTGTGGGTACTGAGGAGGATGGAGGGAGGGGGGGTGGAGGGGGAGAGGGAGGAGGGAGGGGGGGAGACGGACATGGAGGGAGAGAGGGAGGTGGGGGAGGGGGTGCAAGGGGTGGGGGGGTTGAGGGAGGTGCCGGAGGAGGAGGTAAGGGAGGTGAGGGAGGTGAGGGAGGTGAGGGAGGTGAGGGAGGTGGGGGTGCTGGAGCTGGGGGAAGGGGTGGGGGTGCGGAGGCTGGGGGGAGAGGGGCTGTGGTTGGGAGGAGTGCGTGGGGTGGGGGAGGGGTGGGTGTTGTGGTTGGGGGTGACAGGGGAGGGCTGCTGAGATGAAACAGGGTCAGGATGGGAGGGACTCGACCCGAACACAATCTGGTCCCTGTGTGAGGTCAAAGTGAGTGGGCTAGAAAGACGTGTCTGCGCTTCCCGCAGACGCATGGTGACCCCGTTATCGGTCGTGGCGCTTTCAGGCTCACCCCCGTGATAGGCTCTGTTGTCCACCGCTGCCGTGTCATCGAGTGACTTGAACTTAGAGAGCGAGAAGCGTCCGTTAGAAAGATGGCCGATACTTATACTCCGTACCACCCGAGTCTTCCGCGCGGGTTTGTTTAGAACGTGCTTCAGAACTGTCCCGCCAACAGGTGTGTCCACGAGCCTCTCAGTTGACTGGCTGCACTTGCCACCCCCCACGGGGAAATCCGTGGTGTGGACTCCGTCTACCTGGTAGCTCAGGGGGCGGGGCTTGGGTTTAGCGGAGGCCCGCGGGAGGCCGTGGGTCGCAGTGCGTCTCTTCCAGAGCGGTGTTATATTGTTGTTTGATAAATCCACATCGTTGGCGCCCTCCATAGCTTCACCGTGTCCGTGCGTTTTCTCGTTCACACCGCGCTAAGAAACACCTCCGTTCAGACCGAGCGGTCACTGTGCAAATTTCACCAACAGTCCCCAAAGAGAGAACTGCAGTGACCCCCATTTGTAAACACAGAGAGAGAGAGAGAGAGAGAGAGAGAGAGAGAGAGAGAGAGAGAGAGAGAGAGAGAGAGAGAGAGAGAGAGAGAGAGAGAGAGAGAGAGAGAGAGAGAGAGAGAGAGAGAGAGGAGGGGAGGGGGGGGAGAGAGAGAGAGAGAATCTGTATTTTGCTAAGCCAGAAGAAGAGAGTGCAGGAATCCAGTTTACTGATTAACAAGATTAGTTGCGTGCCTACCCTTATGACTAAATTAAAAGAAACTGGCACAGACTACAGATTTGAAAAGTGAAAAGCTTCTAAATGATGGCTTCATCGTACATATGATTATCATAGTAACCGGTCTTGAGTATGTCCCAAGCGTTTGACAACTATAGCTGGTAAACGACTTGATAAGCTGACCTGACAGAGCGTGGGAAGAGTTAATCAGCCGTTTTCACGAATGAACCAACTGCTACTTACCTTTCTACAGACTCGCTGTTTCTCTGCGCAACCGGACCATCGTCAAGTGTCCACTTGTAGCAGAAGAAAAAACTCCACTTCGCTTGTACCGTCCGCTAAATTCTGACTCCTACCTCGTGTTTTGCCGACAACTTCCAGAAAAGTTTCCTAAGTTTGTCCGCCGCGTTTGTTCTGGGTTGTCGGTAAGCTTGCGTGAGCTGAAGTGCGGCTTGAGTCGGTCCGCGCGGGGTTGTGTAGGGGGAGGACCGACAAGCGCGAGAGAAGATTCCAAGTTCACGTGACGTTCCATTACTATTGGGTGCACTACCTACAACAGTGTTGACATTTTTATTATCGGCTATTATTCCTCACATAGCCTATTGTATTTTTCTGTCAGTAAATTTATACGGAATACATCATTTAAATACTCAAAACATGTTGATAAAGACACATGGTAGGCTATAGGTTGTAATTTGTATTTTAATTTTGTTGTGGTCCACACTATAGATTGTTTGGTGTCTGTTATTTTTTGTCATGAAAAAGGTCAAGGTGCGTATAAGACTTTAACGTGGGACATAATTCAACCAGTGACAATCTTGTTGAGAGATCAGTGGGATACATCTACACATGATCCTATTGACAATGATACCTGTGTACCAGCAAAAGTAGGTTACATTTCCTAAACTTGGCGGTGCGCTGTAGTTTTGCGCCATCGTGTGACAGATCATGACAGTGAAATGATAACGAGTCGTTTACCGCCGCAATTACCTGTCGCTGGCTATGCTCGTGCTGTTGAAACTTTTGCGGTTGGACCTCTACTTCTGAAATGCGTTTGAATAACAACGCGATTGCGCAATGTTGGTAGCCTAGACACTTTTCAGTTCATATTCTTTCTTTTTTAATATTTTGGTTTGGTTTGATTTGGTTAGCAATATGATGTTGTCGTGTCCCATATGGTCTAGTGGTTAGGATTCCTGGTTTTCACCCAGGCGGCCCGGGTTGGACTCCCGGTATGGGAAGCTTTCTTTTCACATATCTCCACCGGGACTCAAAGAATTCTTTGACGTTTGTCGTAATATGATTGAACCACACGGTGGCGTCATTGTTGTCTCAATCTTCTCAAAGAGCACAAGTAGAGAAAGAGCACTTACATACATACATCCTGGAGAACAGTTTATGTAACACCACCCAGTGGTGGTGTAAACACCTGTGTGAGTCTTAGCAGAGCTAGAGTAACACACCTGCTGAGCAAACAACCAGAGCATTATCCTCTTCCAAGCCCCCCAACAACTTCCCTTTCTTACCCCTGTCTTGGGGGGGCATCCATGTGAATTCTGTCATACCGTATTTTATGTTCTGAGACTCACCCTTCGTTCTCTCTCTCTATTTTCCCTCCTTCCCTTTCCTTCTCTGTCCATCTCCTTCTCCTCTTCAACATCTCTCTTCCCTCTCTCCTCTCCCTCCTCCCCCCTGATGCTCCCTCTCTCCTCTCCCCCCTCCCACCTGATGCTCCCTCTCTCCTCTCCCTCCTCCCACCTGATGCTCCCTCTCTCCTCTCCCTCCTCCCACCTGATGCTCCCTCTCTCCTCTCCCCCCTCCCACCTGATGCTCCCTCTCTCCTCTCCCTCCTCCCACCTGATGCTCCCTGTCTCTGGTGATAACCTGCTCAGTCTGTTAAACTTGCAGTTGTTATAGAAACAGTTCCTGAAGGGAATGAATGGTTTGCACAGTCTGTATTCTGTTATTAATAGCCCCAGTCCCAGCCTCTCTGCAGCGGGGTGGAGAGAGGGGCAGGGGCAGGTACATGAATGGATGTTCGTAGGAGGAGATGTGAGAGACTGTGAGCACACAGATAGTAGGCCACACACACACACACACCCACACACACACACACACAGTAGATACACACAGTAGACACCCACACACACCCACACAATGAGAGGCAGAGAGTGCAGAGAGGAGGAGGAGGAGGAGGAGGAGGAGGAGGAGGAGGAGGAGGAAGAGGAGGAAGAGGAGCAGGAAGAGGAGGAGGAGGAAGAGGAGGAGGAGGAAGAGGAGGAGGAGGAGGGAGAGGAGGAAGGCATGATAGGATAAAACTGTTAATCAGGTACAAATACCCAAGCAGTACTCTTTGATGATAATTTTATTGTGATTTTCTTCTGACAAGATGTATTTTCTGTACAAGAACAAATCTTTCCAGCTAGCATTATCCCTATACTAGACATCGCTAAACATCTGCTGCATTGTAATGTGCACTATAATTGAGATGTCATTGTTACTGTTGCACTGGAGTTGATATATTATTGTCCACCATTTTCACCATACTCATATTGACCCTAATGACTAAAACGAACAACCTTTGAGTTTGAAGGAGGTGCAGAGGGTACAGTGTGTGTGTAGTTGTGTATGTGCACGTGTTTCCATGAAAGTGTGTGTACGTGTGTGTACGTGTGTGTGGTGGGAATTTGGAATCTTGTTTAGATATCAGAGGCAGGAGACTCTGTGAAGGCCTCGGTCTATGTGACCTACACTGACACCTGATGACGTGTGTGTGTGTGTGTGTGTGTGTGAGAGAGAGAGAGAGAGAGAGAGAGAGAGAGAGAGAGAGAGAGAGAGAGAGAGAGAGAGAACATAGAAGTAGCAGTAGACTCTGAAGGCATCAGGACTGAGGATGAGGTGGGGCTTACAGGACAGGACTGAGGATGAGGTGAGGCTTACAGGACAGGACTGAGGATGAGGTGGGGCTTACAGGACAGGACTGAGGATGAGGTGGGGCTTACAGGACAGGACTGAGGATGAGGTGGGGCTTACAGGACAGGACTGAGGATGAGGTGAGGCTTACAGGACAGGACTGAGGATGAGGTGGGGCTTACAGGACAGGACTGAGGATGAGGTGGGGCTTACAGGACAGGACTGAGGATGAGGTGGGGCTTACAGGACAGGACTGAGGATGAGGTGGGGCTTACAGGACAGGACTGAGGATGAGGTGGGGCTTACAGGACAGGACTGAGGATGAGGTGAGGCTTACAGGACAGGACTGAGGATGAGGTGGGGCTTACAGGACAGGACTGAGGATGAGGTGGGGCTTACAGGACAGGACTGAGGATGAGGTGGGGCTTACAGGACAGGACTGAGGATGAGGTGGGGCTTACAGGACAGGACTGAGGATGAGGTGGGGCTTACAGGACAGGACTGAGGATGAGGTGGGGCTTACAGGACAGGACTGAGGATGAGGTGAGGCTTACAGGACAGGACTGAGGATGAGGTGGGGCTTACAGGACAGGACTGAGGATGAGGTGGGGCTTACAGGACAGGACTGAGGATGAGGTGGGGCTTACAGGACAGGACTGAGGATGAGGTGGGGCTTACAGGACAGGACTGAGGATGAGGGGTCCAGAGTTTCTGCCGTCATTGTTAAGCCCAGTGGAGAAGCAGGGGAAGATCTTCTCTCTGAAGACACATCCAGTGAAGGAGTAGATACAGCACCTGGCCTCCACATCATAGAAGGTGACTTGCCCCCCCTCGTAGTGCACGAACACCCCCACCTTCTGGGGCTTCTGGCTCAGGGAGAGAGGAATTTCAGGTCCAGCATAAGCTGTGTACCCAGTATCACCCAGCAAGCCTACAGCCCAGTGTCCATTAGCAGGACTGCGCTTAAATGGCCCCTTCCTGTTGATGGACTCTTTGGCCACGCCGAGAATCCACCGGGTCTTCTCCTTCACCTCCACCTCATAGTAGAACCTCCCGGAGGAGAAGCCTTCTTTTCCAAGAACACAGACAACATAGTCAAACCTGCCTGGTTTGTCGTGGATTTTTGGATTTGTCTCTCCCAGTTTCACCTGTCTCCTGTCTGCAGACAGGATGAGATCAGGGTGTGCCGTGTCCGGGTCCAGAGTTACATCCACCCCACACTTCTTCATCCACCTCAGCTTGATGTCAGGCAGCGTCACTTCCTGGACCATCTTCTCCAGCTGAGACAGTGCTTGGAACACAGGCTCCACACACAGATCCCCTTGAACTCTGACCCCAGCCCTGTCCTTGCTCTCTGGGAGGGAGGGGAGGGCTGGGAGGCTCTGGAAAATGAGGACGTGGTCTTCAGAGTGAGAGAGTTCCTCCAGATCAGCGCTTCTCTTCAGTAGATCAGTGATTTCCTGCTCCAGCTCTTTAATCATCTCTGCAGTCTTCTTCTCCACTTCCCTCTGCTGCTCCTCAATGACCTCGATCAGCTCGTCCTGGCTTCTCTCAAAGGAGAGCATGAGGGCAGTGAAGACCTGCCTGCTCTCTTCTACATCCTTCTCTGCCTCCATCTTCTTGTTCTCTGCTGAGAGTTGCAGTTCCTTCATCTTCTGTTGTCGCCCCTGGATCATCTCCTCCAGTTGGACCTTCATCTTCCTCAGCTGAGTCTTCCTCGCCTCTGACTCTTCCTCTATGGGGACAGTCTCGTGAGCCTTGTGATCTGTCTCAGTACAGAACTGACACACACACGTCTGGTCTGCTCTACAGAACAGCTCCAGGGGTTTCCCATGCTTCTGACACACCCTGTCCTCCAGGTTCTCCACAGGGTCCATCAGCTGGTGTTTCTTCAGGGCCGGGGCAATCTGATGAGGCTCCAGGTGGGTCTCACAGTAGGACGTCTGACACTCCAGGCAGGACGTGACTGCCTTGAGCTTTGCCCCAGTGCAGACGTCACAGGACACTAAACCAGGGTTGTTAAGGGCTTGTTTCTGGGTGAGAGGTGTCGGTTCAGCCACACCTAAACTCTTGACCTGGTCGGCCATTTCAGCGATGAAGGTGTTGACACGAAGCTTAGGTCTGATGTTGAAGTTCTCCTTACATAAGGGGCAGGAGTACTTGTCAGAAGTGTCCCAGTACTCTTTGATACAGGTCAGGCAGAAGTTGTGTCCGCAGGGCGTGGACACGGGCTTGGTGTACACGTCCAGGCAGATGGAACACTGGACCTGCTCCTCAGACAGAAGAACACCTGCGGACGCCATCCCTGGGAACACAACACAACACTGAACACACAACACAACACTGATCACACAACACAACACAACACTGAACACACAACACAACACTGATCACACAACACACAACACAACACTGATCACACAACACACAACACAACACTGATCACACAACACACAACAAAACACTGATCACACAACACACAACACAACACTGATCACACAACACACAACACAACACTGATCACACAACACACAACACTGATCACACAACACAACATGCTAAATGACTAAATGTAAATGTAAACACTGATCACACGTCAGTAAACTGAACAGAAATATTTGGAGTTAGATCAGTAATATATCACATCTCAGAGTATTTCTCTCTCTTCTGCTCTCTCTGTCACACACTTTCACTTTCTCTTTCTCTCTGTCTCTCTCTCTCCTTACCTCTGGTAAGTTATTTCTTCAGATCAGATCAGATATACACAGACACTGTGCTCTTGGTGCAGCAGTCTGGATTTGACTGTTAAAAAACTGAACTACGACACGGTAAACTGTTAAATAATTGAAATACGACACTCAGGGAGCTTTTGACTTTCGTTTCAGAAGGTTTCTCCCCGCCCCTTCCCCCTCGCCTCCCTCGCCCCCGCCCCCTTCCCCCCCGCCCCCTGAATGAAATGAAAAGGCTAAACAAAGTTGTCTCCACCTTCTGGGCTTGTGTCTCGTGTTGTTGTCATGTTTGTATCTTTGTCTTCTTTCCTGGTTCCTGATGTAGACCTGCACCCAGCTACACATCCTGGTTCCTGATGTAGATCTGCACCCAGCTACACCTCCTGGTTCCCTGATGTAGATCTGCACCCAGCTACACCTCCTGGTTCCTGATGGAGATCTGCACCCAGCTACACCTCCTGGTTCCTGATGTAGATCTGCACCCAGCTACACCTCCTGGTTCCTGATGGAGATCTGGACCCAGCTACACCTCCTGGTTCCTGATGTAGATCTGCACCCAGCTACACCTCCTGGTTCCTGATGGAGACCTGCACCCAGCTACACCTCCTGGTTCCTGATGTAGACCTGCACCCAGCTACACCTCCTGGTTCCTGATGTAGACCTGCACCCAGCTACACCTCCTGGTTCCTGATGGAGATCTGGACCCAGCTACACCTCCTGGTTCCTGATGGAGATCTGGACCAGCTAGACCCTTCCAAGCCAGCCTTCCTGCCGTCTTGCACACTCACCACTAGAGGGCACTAGAGGGCAAGCCTGAGCCTTCACAGCAAGGGACCCAACACACTGACATTAGCATATTTACAAATTTACATGTGTATATATTTTAGGTGTATTAATACATTCACAGACATAGTTAATATTTAACTATATATTTTTTGCATACAATACGGAACATCTGATGAAACAAGTTTCTGTTAGTTGAACCCTGGGGCCAGTTGTGGAGGGGTGAGGGGTAGAGGGGGGTGAGGGGGTGAGAGGGTGAGGGTGTTCCCACACGCCCAGCCTGAGTCAGCGTGAGAGGGCTGCCTGCTGTCTGCCCCGCCCCCCGCCCCCTGAACCCCCGCTGTCCTCCCCCCAACCCCCCCCCCCTCTCTCTGCCCCCCCTGCCCCCCTACCCTGTTTTGCTCCACTGAACCTATCAAGTCAACTAATTACTCTTCTCAAAAGCTGCTTAACAAACCCCTTAATTACCAACTGAAGTCTGATGTGGCATTGCCCCTCAGCCTCTAACCCCTCAGCCTCTAGCCCCCTCAAGCCTCTAACTCCCTCAGCCTCTAACCCCCTCAGCCTCTAACCCCCTCAGCCTCTAACCCCCTCAGCCTCTAACCCCCTCAGCTTCATAACTCCCCCAGCCTCTAACCCCCTCAGCCTCTAACCCCCTCAGCTTCTAACTCCCTCAGCCTCTAACCCTCACCCCCCCACCCCTCACTCCCCCACCCCTCACTCCCCACCCTCACCCCCCTCAGAGAGAGAGAGAGAATTAAAGAATTGGATGTGAGTATCCTACAAATGCACCACCCCCCGTGAACCTCCAACCCACCCCCCCTCCCCCCTACGCCCTCCTCCAACCCCACCCCCCCTCCCCCTACGCCCTCCTCCAACCCCAGCCCCCCCTCCTCAGGAAGACCAGTAACCAAACAGTCCAACAGGAAGCAGTGATACTATCACTTCCTGTCTGATAATGTGAGGCCATGTGATTAAATTGGGTTAGCATTC
The DNA here is from genome assembly GCF_038355195.1 of Osmerus mordax. Taxonomy (NCBI): domain Eukaryota; kingdom Metazoa; phylum Chordata; class Actinopteri; order Osmeriformes; family Osmeridae; genus Osmerus; species Osmerus mordax. The sequence continues at coordinate 49,554 of NW_027120371.1, read as the reverse complement.
GTGTGCTCAACTGTGAACGCATGTCTGGACATCCTTGATATCCTTTACATACAGCCAGACCAAAACAGCACACCCTCTCTCTCTCTCTCTCTCTCTCTCTCTCTCTCTCTCTCTCTCTCTCTCTCTCTCTCTCTCTCTCTCTCTCTCTCTCTCTACCCCCCTCTCTCTCTCCTCTCCTCTCTCTCTCTCTCTCTACCCCTTTCTCTCTCTCTCTCTACCCCTCTCTCTCTCTCTCTCTCTCTACCCCTTTCTCTCTCTCTCTCTACCCCTCTCTCTCTCTCTCTCTCTCTCTCTCTCTCTCAGAGAGAGATCACCGTCGATCAGGACTGATGCATGTCTGGGCCCTCAGTTTGGTTGTCAGAGTAACGGTGTGTGTTTAGGGTGGGGGGGATTAGGGAGGGAAACAAACACACATGCACACACTCACCCCCCCCACACACACTCACACACACTCACAACCCCCCACACACACACACTCACACACACACACACCCACACACACTCACAGGACAAAGCGAACAACCCCACTCTCCTGCCTGAGTCACAGCACATCACCTTTAATTCTACATCTCTCTCCCTCTGTCTCTCCCTATGTCTCTCTTCCTCTCTCTCGCCCTCTCTCTCTCTCCCTCTCTCCCTCTGTCTCCCTCCCTCTCTCTCTCTCTCCTCCCACACACTTGGCTCTCTGAGTGTTCTAGAATGTAACTGAATGACAGCTATGTTGAACATTCCATTCCTCTCTCTCTATATATGTATATATACGGTATATATATATATATATACCGTATATATAATGTCTGTTGGTCCTGAAGATTGGAGCAAATCACACTCCAGCGTCACACACACTCACATCCCTCACACCCCCCACACACACACATCCCTCACACCCCCCAACACACACATCCCTCACACACCCCCACACACACACATCCCTCACACCCCCCCACACACTCACATCCCTCACACCCCCCACACACACATCCCTCACACCCCCCCCCCACACACACATCCCTCACCTCCCCCCACACACTCACATCCCTCACACCCCCCCCCACACACATCCCTCACACCCCTCCCCCCCCACACACACACATCCCTCCCTCTCAGCAAAACAGCCTCTTGCCGCAGCTATTTGAGTGTGAACTTCTTGTTATGAAACAGTCAACCATGACACCTTTTCAAGAGCCAGACAGAAATAGCAGACAAAAGAAAGGTTTGTCCCAGGCTTGCGAGCGCAGCTCACTCAACAGATCTTTCTGAAACCAGAGGTGAGTCACTTCATCCCTGAGTCCCTCAGAGACAAACACACACTCACACACACACACAGACACAGACACACAGACACACACACTCACCAGTGCGTCAGGCTGGGCTGGATGTCCAGGTGATCATGTTGGTGACAGAGCACAGTGTTTGTCGAGGACAGGAAAGGAGATGGAAGGGTAAACATGCGGTAAAGGGCCTGGGCTGAATTTGAACCCAGCCATTATTATCCAGTTAACCGTTATCCAGGGCCCTGCAGGGATTATGGGGACACCTCTGTTGGCACATGGTCCCAGTTGTGTGACTGCTAAGATGTTGTGGTGTTACATGAAGCAGCCAGGGTAGAGAATCCACACCAGAAGAGGAGAAGAATATCTACTGTTACACTATAACCCCAATCACACTGCTGCAGACCCAGGCTGGGGCTGGGTGGGTGTGTGTGTGTGTGTGTGTGTGTTTAACAGGGCCCTCATTCACTCCTACACAATGGTGCTCGCCAGTACAGTTCCTCCACTGTCTCTAGTGCAGCACAGACACCAGCAGAGACACCGTCCCTCTGTACTCCATATGGGAAAACTCACACACACACACACATTCACACACTCACACACACATTCACACACACACATTCACACACTCACACACACACACACACACACATTCACACACTCACACACACATTCACACACTCATTCACACACACACACACACATTCACACACTCACACGCACACACATTCACACACTCACACACACACACACTCACACACACACACACATTCACACACTCTCTCACACACACACACACACACACACACATTCACACACTCTCACACACACACACACACACACACACACATTCACACACTCACACACACACACATTCACACACACACACACACACACACACATTCACACACTCACACACACACACACACACACACACTCAAACACACACACACACACACACACTCACACACTCACACACACATACACACACAAACACACATACACCCACATACATACACACATACACACACACACCATCCCATCCAAATTCAGCTTCCTGTCAACAGTTACAATAGTATCTGCCTGGAGCCTTGCAACCCAACCCTCAAATCAGCTGCAGGCTCAGACATGGTCTGTCTGTGCAGGCAGGCAGACAGGCCGGCAGTCAGGCAGTCAGGCAGGCAGGCAGGCAGGCAGGCAGGCAGGCAGGCAGGCAGGCAGGCAGGCCGGTAGTCAGGCAGGCAGGCAGGCAGGCAGACAGACCGGCAGGCAGACAGGCAGGCAGGCCGGTAGTCAGGCAGGCAGACAGGCCGGCAGACAGGCAGACAGGCAGGCAGGCAGGCCGGCAGGCAGACAGGCAGACAGACCGGCAGGCAGACAGGCAGACAGGCTGGCCGGCAGTCAGGCAGACAGGCAGACAGACCGGCAGACAGGCAGACAGGCAGACAGACAGGCAGGCAGGCAGGCAGGCAGGCAGGCAGGCAGGCAGACAGACCGGCAGGCAGGCAGGCAGGCAGGCAGGCAGACAGACCGGCAGGCAGACAGACAGACAGACCGGCAGGCAGGTAGACAGGCCAGGAAGCTACTAAACAGGTTGCAGACACTTCTCACATTTACACACTGTGTCCTCTTTCTCACCATCACACACCATCACACACACATTTACACAGACACACACACACATTCACACAGACACATTTACACAGACACACACACACACATTTAGAGAGACAGAGAGACAGATAGGAGAGAGAGATAGATAGAGAAACAGATAGGAGAGACAGATAGAGAAACAGATAGGAGAGACAGATAGAGAGACAGATAGGAGAGAGAGACAGAGAGACATATAGGACAGAGAGACAGATAGGAGAGAGAGACAAACAGCCTCTTCACAAAGATTTCCCAGACAGAAAGACAGGAAGTTGTAAGCAGCTTGCTCACTTCACTGTCCCAAAACCTCAGCCTCCAGCTCACCCCACTCCCCGCTCTCCTGTCTCCCCAGCAGAGGAGGCTGGGGCTGGGTACAGGGTAGCACCGTGGGGGGAAGGGGGGGTCTGGAGGTCTGATAAGCCCCTACATGCACATATGGTCTACAGGCTTAAACACGCAACATGCCTGGAGGCTGGACAGAATGTGTGTGTGTGGTGGGAGGGGGATTGTTTCCTGGTGGAGGATCCAGGATGATAGTGTTTAGTTCTCAGGTAATGAGATATGTGTGAGTTACTCAGAAAGCTTGGTGTTTGACGTGCTGGAATGTGTGCTGGAATGCGTGTGTGTGTGTGTGTACAGGAGGTAAATAAAGAGCAGTAATAAATGTGTGTCACATGATCCGCCTCCACACTGACTATAATGACGTTATTGCTCATCAGACCGGCTATCCATCCCCTCCTCCTTCTCCTCCTCTCTCTTCCTCTCCCTCTCCCTCTCTCATCCAAAGCAATGTATGGGTGGGAAGATTTGAACCTGCAACCTCCTGATCTACACTCGCATGCTCTAACCACTGAGCTGCACCCATCCCCTCTATGTGTCAGTGTGGAGCATGAAAAACAAAGGGATGCAATAACAGAGAGAATAGAAGGAGGGAAAGAGAAGACAGTGATGACGGACAGGAAGTGGAATCTGCTTCCTTCCTGCCCAGTCTGGATTTCCCAATGACAAGACAGGACAGCATTCACACACATTCTTACACGCACACACACACACACACACACTCTTACACATACTCTCACACACACACACTCTTACACACACACACACACTCTTACACACACCATATATTTTAGGTTGACACACAATAGGTTGTAGTTTAGTGTATTAGTGGTTATTAGTTTCCCACACTAGCAGTGTGGGTCCCAGGGCTCGCCCCTCGCCGACCAGGGGCTCAGCAGATAGCTGACACTATCAGCTGAGCCCCTCGCTGACCAGGGGCTCAGCTGATAGCTGACACTATCAGCTGTTTTCAGTCAACATTGTCAGAAGTATTTTCTTGGTTTCTCCAAGAACCACTTCCTGCTCGGGCATGACATGTGCTCACACACACACACACACACAAACACATGCTACAGCACACACACACACACATGCTACAGCACACACACACACACACAAAGACCAGGCCAGTCAGTAGGAGGGGGGCTCCCACTGACTTGACTGTTACAGAGAGGGAATATGACTCCAACATCATCATCCTCATCGCTCAGCTGGACTGGAATGGGGCTCTAACTGTGCAAACGCACACACACAGCTAGCTTCTTGTTGCTGTTCCTCAGTGTTGTCATGCTAACCTTTAACCCTCTGGGTCCTGGAGGGGCGTTCCGAGAAGATCTGATGACAAACATGAGAACACAACTCTGCTCCCAGACAGAGAGACAAGAGACGGAGAGACAAGAGACTGATAGACAAGAGACTGAGGGAGAGACAAGAAGACAGAGAGATTGAGGGGAGGAGGGAGAGGGAAGAGAAGAGAAAGGGGGAGGGAAAGAGAGAGAGGGAGAGAGAGGGAGAGAGAGAGAGACAGAGAGAGAGAGAGAGAGAGAGAGAGAGAGAGAGAGAGAGAGAGAGAGAGAGAGAAAGAGGGAGAGATAGTCAGAGTGAGACAGTCTCTAATCTCTCCTGTTTTTCAGGTGTTGGAGGAAGGAAAGTTGAGCTCACCTCATAATTTTATCCAGAACAATGGGACCACTGTGACGACGTCACCGTGACGACGTCACTGCCCGCTTTGAGATGGACCGCTGATGTGTCTTCAAAACAGGAAATGGTTCCAAGCCTAACCCTGAAGCTGTCTATGTCACATGACCGTCACATGGTGGAACGCATTACAAGAGGGGAGAGAAACAGAGAGACTGGGAGATGATTGGGGCATGGGAGGAGGAAGACAGAGAGAGAGAGAAGAGGGAGGGAGGGATCAGGGGACTCTGCTGAAAGAGGCCTAAGCAGATATCACACACACACACAGACACAAACAGGAAGACACACACACAAGTTCTTGCATGTTCCATCAGCAGAGGAAGCCAGCATTATGCAACATCAAACATTCTTACCTGGAGTAAAGTACATCAGCACATCGCAAACACTTTCAAAAGCTTCTTCCTGAAACTGGGTGATGCTCCACACACACACACACACACACACACACACTGGGTTGTGTGAGAAACCACACCCTCCCCTCCAGGAGGCTGCCAACTAAGAGAGGAAAAGGAGTAGAAGAGAAGAGAAGGAGGAGAGGAGAAGGAGGAGGCTGTTGGAGGAGAGGTGGAGGAGGTGTCTGGGGTCAAGTTTGGACAAGTTTCTCTCTCATGTTTCCAGTTTAATCCCTCCTTGCAACCACTTGGCTCTGACCACTTTCTCTCTCAGCATACACACAGACACACACACGCACAGACACACACACAGACACACGCACAGACACACACACGGACACAGACACACAGAAACACACACACACACGCACAGACACACACACGGACACACACGCACAGACACACAGAAACATACACACACACGCACAGACACACGCACAGACACACGCACAGACACAGGCACAGACACACGCACAGACACACACAGACACACACACAGACACACACACACAGACACGCACAGACACACACGCACAGACACACACACGCACAGACACAAACACACACACACAGACACACACACACACACACAGAGACACACACACACCCTCCCTCCCAGCGACACAAGCCCAGGCAGACGAACGGGAGGAACGAGAAACATGACAGGAATTCAGGGACATACCCGCTCTGTCGGCCTCAAACATGGAACACTGGGGCTTGGGGAGAGGCTGGGGGAGAGGCTGGGGGAGAGGCTGGGGAAGAGGCTGCTAGACAGACCAACACTCAATGTAGATAAGGAAGAGGGATTAAGCAATAATTAGGCTATAAAACAAACTCCTTCAGTCAGCCAAACACTCCCAGACCAGCCCCTTGGGGAGTTGATGTGTGTGTCAGCGTGTGTGTGTGTGCACGTGTCTGTGTGTGTGTGTCAGCGTGTGTGTGTGTGCACGTGTCTGTGTGTGTGTGTCAGCGTGTGTGTGTGTGCACGTGTATGGACAGGAGGGTAGACCAGAGTGTTTTCTAAAAGGATCAGTGTAAATCTGTGGGAATTGAGAAGGTTTGGGTGTTGCACAGAATACCTGTGTGTGTGTGTGTGTGTGTGTGTATAGCTGCGTGTAGATCAACAGCAAGAGAATGCTCCAGTGTTGTCATGGTGATTTCCCACACAAATTAAAATGCAAGTTTCTAACACCTAAACTCTGCAAATGAGTTTTGAGATGAGAAGCCTGTAATTCACAAGCCTTTAGAGTGATTAAACCCCTCTATATACGAACACACACCCACACACTCTCCCTGGCTGTTGCATGACTTCCTGTGTCACTGTGGCCTCATATGACAGCCAATCACAGTGGCTAGAAAGCAAAGTATTCAAAATGGCAGCCAGTCCCATGCCCTGGAGGGGTAAGGTTGGCATGTGTTGTTTTGGAAATAATCGTATATTCATTAAGCAGATGTTTTTAACCAACGCAATGAGAAGTACAGCCAGGAATTTGAATTTGGACCTCTTGAAATGCTCTACGCAGCGAGCCTGTCCCACCCCCTGAGTTACATGAGCCTGATGTTGAATATCCTTCTAGTTTCTGCTGTCCAGATTGAGAAGCACACAGCCTGACTGGGGAACATGCAAGCAAGTTACTCTCTCTCTCCCTGTCTCTCTCTCTCCCTGTCTCTCCCTGTCTCTCTCTCTCTCCCTGTCTCTCTCTCTCCCTGTCTCTCTCTGTCCCTCTCTCTCCCTGTCTCTCTCTCTCCCTGTCTCTCTCTCCCTGTCTCTCTCTCCGTCCCTCTCTCTTCCTGTCTCTCTCTCTGTCCCTGTCTCCCTCTCTCTCCCTCCCTGTGTAGGAAGAGGGAAGAAAAGAGCGAGGACAGGAAGTGAGCATGCAGCAAGCTAAACTTTCTCTCGCCAAATTCTTCTGATGTTTATCACTGGGCGAGTGGTAGGAGAGCTAGGCTGGGGCAGGAGAGCTAGGCTGGGGCAGGAGAGCTAGGCTGGGGTAGGAGAGCTAGGCTGGGTTAGGAGAGCTAAGAGAGCTAGGCTGGGGAATCCCCCCCACACACGGTTACAGCCCACCTGTTGGGGGGAGACTCCGGCAACCATTGTTTGGAACTTGACATTTCACACTCTCTCTCTAGAATGTCACAACACCAGCCCCCCTCCCTTCCCCCTTCCAGAAGAGTGAGCGCAGCATTCCCTACACCAGTTTTGACGTAGCCACAAAATGGTATTTTCCCTGTACTGTGACACACACACTAGGGTAGGCCAACCAAAACCAAGGCTAACACAGGCTAACCCAAGCTAACGACAGCTAACACAGGCCAACCATCATATAATCTAACCACTAAGATAGCCCCACACCTTAATAAGGAAGCTATCCCTGGGGTCTTCAGACCCATGACTACCTAGAAAGGAACAACGTTCGAGACTGAACACACAGAGAAAACACACCTTTTTTACAAACGCATTTTGTATTAAAAGTCTTTGTTTTCTTAAACAGACAGACCATTGTTAAAAGGTTGGTCTGAAATTAAACTTACAATCAGGTTAGATTTATTTTTTTTCCTCAATGGTACATCACATTTTCTGTTACAAACAACAAAATAAAACAGAAAATGTAGAACTCCGTTGATCGAAGGGTTCTGGAAGAGAGCGTGTCGGATGGGACAGCATCGGATGGGACCGCGTCGGATGGGACCGCGTCGGATGGGACCGCGTCGGATGGGACAGTGTCTTGGAGCGGTGTCAGTACCTGCGGATCCCAAATCTCTGTTCATCCCAAAACCCAGCGGACATGTCACGAAAGAAACACCTCCGTTTTCAACCGAAAGTAGAGAGAGCAAACCGCCATTCCTTGATCAACGAAAAGTATTTTGTAATGTTTTTCTCTTCAGACAGGAGTTAATCCAGACACTCACTGCTGAGGACAGCCGCTCCCTCCTGAAGGAGCCCACCAGGTTGGCACTGAATGCGCACCACTCACTTGAAAAGGCACTAGACGAGGGTGTGTGTGTGTGTGTGGCAGAGGTCAGGAGGACAGACATGGCACTTGTCAAAACAGAAGTGAAACAGTAGCGTCAGGTAGGAGGAAAGAGGAACTAGACGCTTGAAGTGAATTCCAACAGGTGAGGGGATGAGGGCGGGTTGGAGGTGTAGAGAGGTTCCACTTGATGCTTAACCCCACCCCACTCTGCTCCCTCCACCTCACCCCCTCCTAATGTGCAGTCATTTAACAAAATATAGTTTTTTTTCCTATCTTCATCCACAGTCAGCCAAACTTCCATGGAAGTCTCCTGGTGTCCTGGTGTCCATGTCCCAGTGTTTGTGGTGGAGGTGAAGGTGTGTGTGTGTGTGTGTGTGTGTGTGTGTGGTGGGGGGGGGGGGGGGGGGGGAGGAGGGAATCAGGTACAGTGAGGCCTGGTTGAACTGTACAGCTCGTACTGTCATCAACGGTAAACACCGAGCATGCTGCTAGCTACTCCAGACGCTGTGAATTCCTGAAGAGTGCTTCCCCCTCCTCACCCCTCCCCCCCCCCCCCCTCCTCCACTGCACCCTTCGTCCTCCACCCACCACAGCATTCCTCCCCTCCTTCCTGTCCAAGGAGCCACAGAGAACTGTACACTTCCTGTAACACACTTCCAAAACAGAAAGATAAAGTCAAAAGTCCGTTATTTTGTTAAAAGTTCAAAATGCTCCTTGTGGACAGGCACCGGGGCCCATTTTCTCCTCAAAAGAGTAAAATAAAAGCGCCCATCCTTGAGTTGTATTTTTCCTAAATCCCAGAACATTCAAGTATCCAGAATTGTAAACCGTTTTTCTTTTCTTTTTTTACGATATCTTTTTTTGTCTTTTCTAGTGTGCGTGACAGTAGGACACTTTTCAAAACGTTGTTAGCACACGTGAATTTCAAGACACAAACTTATTGGCTTCGTAAGTTGTTGTAGAAAACAAGATTTGAAGAACAAACTCACACACACACACCACTGCTAACTTAAATCGAGCTAAATTAAAATATATATAACGAGTCTCTTCTTTAAAGAACGACGCAGGATGAGCAACACTGGTCGTCTCCGTTCGGCGTGGAGGAGTAGTTCATTTGTCGGACAATCTCGGCAAACAGTTCGTCAACCGAGATCTTATTTTTGGCTGAAGTTTCCATAAACGGGCAGTTCCACTCGTCAGCCAGAGCCTTCCCCTCCCCGGACGACACTTCCCTCTCGCCCTCCAAGTCCACCTTGTTCCCGACCAGTATCATCGGCACTCTCTCGTACCGTTTCACCCGAATGATCTGATCCCTCATGGGTTTGATATCTTGGAAGCTCTGTTGGTTGACCAAGCTGTAGACGAGAATAAATCCTTGCCCGTTCTTGATGTAGAGATCTCGCATGGACGCAAACTGCTCCGTTCCCGCAGTGTCTAGGATTTCCAGCACAGAGGGCGAGGAGTCTACCTCAATCTCTTTTCGGTAGAAATCCTCTATCGTGGGATCGTATTTCTCTATGAAGGACCCCGTCACAAACTGGACAGTCAAAGCGGATTTGCCAACCCCACCGGATCCCAGAACGACTACTTTGTATTCTCTCATGGTTCCGAGACAGTCCCCCCTCTCTCTCCCTCTCCTTCCTTTAGAATGCTCTCCCCGCCCTGCAGTGTTTCAAAGCGCAGGCAGCTATGATGTTATGCCTCTCCGGTGTTTGCAGTTTTCGTTTCGAAACCGCGGGTTCCTCGGGGCGTGGTCGTCCACTACGGGGGTGAGAAAAGGAGAGCTTTCGACCGTGACCCAGCATTAGAAATGTATCATGTCGAGCCCCGCTAAATCCCAGTCCTTGTTCTATGTCTCCTGCGTTTGTTGAGTTATCCACCGCGCTCTCTTCCTGCCCACTCTCTACAGCACGCAGCCTGCGTCGGTACGTCAACTTCTGAACCGTCGGCGCCTCCGTTTTCTTAAAGCGGCAGTGATCCCCGTCTGCCGTTAACCGCTTCCATAAGTAGGCTCCACACCAGCTTCTTGCCACTCCTTATTGTTTGACACCTTCCTGGTTTCGACACCTCGGTGAAATTGATGACTCACAGCACAGGATCTGTGTAGCCTATTTTCACTTCCCACTACGAGCAAAATACAATTTTAACTTGACTCTCAAAACATAGCATTCATGCGTCCGATTGTGAAAGGTTAGGCTTCTTTGCAGATTCAAAATTGTCAGAAAAACAGTAGGCTATTATGTAGAAACATAATATAACGCTTTAACTGTCAGATAAAACGTTTATTTTATCTGGTCGGCAAGAATCATTATTGGGTTGTTAATTGAATTCACCCGTAATAGTTTCGTAAATTCAGACATTTTACCAAAGTAGATGGATTAGCACTGGAATTTACATTATGTCAGTAATGCTAGTCTAACAGGCCTGCACTGTACTAACTTATCCTGTATAAAAAGCCTGTTTTACTGCATTGCAACATCATCCGCTTATGCAGAGAAACGGAAATGAGTCACCCCCCTTCTCACACCCACACGAGCCCACAGGTGCCATGAACAGTTATTAATGTATAACATCGGTCGCTGAGTTATGTAATCCGTCTCAGTGCTCATAACCACCACATTGATTTGTGATGTACAAGTCGATTGAGAACAGCTCTATCCTGGTCCAGTCTGGGGTGAGCATAGTGTGTGTGTGTGTGTGTGTGTGTGTGTGGGGGGGGGGGGGGGGGGGGGGGGGGGGTATAGCTTGGGTAGAACATTTGTCTGTGGGTCTAAAGGTCGCAGATGCTACATGGGGGCTGCTACATGGTTACCAGGTTACCCCTCAGGTCCATGTCCTGCTACATGGTTACCAGGTTACCCCTCAGGTCCATGTCCTGCTCCATGGTTACCAGGTTACCCCTCAGGTCCATGTCCTGCTACATGGTTACCAGGTTACCCCTCAGGTCCATGTCCTGCTCCATGGTTACCAGGTTACCCCTCAGGTCCATGTCCTGCTACATGGTTACCAGGTCCCGCTCTTTTGACTGCATCTCCACTTCCTCTCAGGGAAGTCATCTCTGAGTCATCACAGGTGACTCCACCAGCAGGACACGGAGAAGGAAGATAACACAAGCACTGGGTGTGTGTGTGTTAGGATGCAGTGTGTGTGTGTGTTATGATACAGTGTGTATGTGTTAAGCTACAGTGTGTGTATGTTGGGGTACAGTATGTGTGTGTGTGTGTGATAGGCTGCAATATGTGTGTGTTAGGCTGCAGTGTGTGTGTGTGTTTTGCTTTCATGGAAACTCCAGAGATGTTTTTCTAAATTGAGTTTTAGACAGAGTGAGTCATGCTCCAGTCATCCAGTTGTTGAAATCACAGAACTCTCAGGTGGAAAGATACTGGCATTAACACACCTAGGCAGAGCACAACATGACTCTGTATCTATCCCCCGCCTCCACACACACACACACACAAATACACACACGCACACTACATATCTGTTTTATTGACTGTTTTATTGGGTGACCGTACCGGGTATCGATGACCTCAGTATGACCTCATCACCTCAGGGCTGGAATAAACACCAAAGCAGATCGATGAGGTTTTAATCTGACAATGAATCAAACAGTGACTCAGCAGGCCTGCTCATAAACACACGCTCACACACACACTCACTCACACACGCACTCACACACACATACACTTTCATACACACGCACGCACACACATACAGACACACGCTCTCTTACAAGCACACTGCTTGCATTGAAAGTCCATGGGTCAGCAGTTGTTTATTAGTTCCTGTTTGATGACAAACACTAACGTCATTGAGTCAGAACACCATAGATGGTGAGAAGTCAATGCAACTGGTGACTGACTGATCCTGGCTAAGGCTAGCTAACTCCGCTAGCTAACCACTTAACCAACAGCGGAAGGGAAGAAACTGTTTTTGTGGCGTATCAGGACCAATACCTCACGCCACAAAAACAGTTTCTTCCCTTCCGCTGTTGGCCTCTTCAACAAGGCCAAGGGACCACACTGACTCAAATGACTTATTGCTTAAAACACTCTGCTTTTGCACTGCACCACAACATGGTATCTTGTACATTTGTATTTTTTGTAATATTTGTATTTTTGTATTTTTATATTGTAATTTACGGCAACTTAAATTTTATTGTATATTTAATTCTATTCTAATCCCACTTAGTACTGCTAGTTTATGTACCCTTAGTATAGTTAGTCCACATATTTAAATTTTAGGTATATGTTTATTGTATGCACCTTCCTGCCCAAGCAAATTCCTTGTCTGTGCAAACTTTCATGGTGAATAAATCCCTTTCTGATTCTGATTCTGACTTGGGTTCATGGTTAGTTTGGGTAAACTGCTAGCTAACTCTGCTAGCTAACCACTTGGGTTCATGGTTAGTTAAACTGCTAGCTAACTCTGCTAGCTAACCACTTGGGTTCATGGTTAGTTTGGGTAAACTGCTAGCTAACTCCGCTAGCTAACCACTTGGGTTCATGGTTAGTTTGGTTAAACTGCTAGCTAACTCTGCTAGCTAACCACTTGGGTTCATGGTTAGTTTGGGTAAACTGCTAGCTAACGCCGCTAGCTACAATACTATCTAAATGCTTGTGTCTGTAGCTTGCATTATAAACTAGCTTACACAGCTAGCTAACTAGGGCTAGCTAACTACTTGGGTATATGGCAATTTGGCAACTATTTGGGTGTGAGACTAGCTAAGTGCTTAGACCTACTGCTAGCAGACAACTAGCGCATATGACTAGTTCAATACCTAGGCATACAAATTAGTGAACTACATGAGCACATTTAAGAGTTAGCTTAAGTTTAGTACTAAGTACTTAAGTATACAGTAAGCTAACCAACCCCTTCCCTGTGATGGACTATTAGGAGCAAAAGACACAATTTAGGTCTTGAGAAAACATTGTTTAGGGGAGTGCTTTGGCCACTCCCCCCATGTGTCTAATCTAATCTGC
>NW_027120371.1:5000-31047 GCF_038355195.1 Osmerus mordax | reverse complement strand
TGCATGAGTCAGGGAAAGAGAGAGAGAGGGAAAGAGAGAGAGGAGGAAAGAGAGATAAAGAGGAATAGAAAGCATGATTGTCTTTTGGCTTGTGAACTTCTGTCTGTGTAAAAGTCTGCCTGCATTTCTGCTGTGTGTGTTTGAGCCGTATTCAAGCCAGGGCAGGAAATGGCCGCTGCATTTGTCACTCCAGACAGGAACCCCCCCCCCCCACACACACACACACTCTGAACTAACCCCCCCCCACACACTGTTTGGCTCCCAACCTACCCTCCTGGAGTGTAACCCTACAGGAGGGTATCTCTCCAGGAGCAGGGCTGGAGTGTAACCCTACAGGAGGGTATCTCTCCAGGAGCAGGGTTGGAGTGTAACCCTACAGGAGGGTATCTCTGTATCTCTCCAGGAGCAGGGTTGGAGTGTAACCCTACAGGAGGGTATCTCTCCAGGAGCAGGGCTGGAGTGTAACCCTACAGGAGGGTATCTCTCCAGGAGCAGGGTTGGAGTGTAACCCTACAGGAGGGTATCTCTCCAGGAGCAGGGTTGGAGTGTAACCCTACAGGAGGGTATCTCTCCAGGAGCAGGGTTGGAGTGTAACCCTACAGGAGGGTATCTCTCCAGGAGCAGGGTTGGAGTGTAACCCTACAGGAGGGTATCTCTCCAGGAGCAGGGTTGGAGTGTAAACCTACAGGAGGGTATCTCCAGGAACAGGGCTGGAGTGTAACCCTACAGGAGGGTATCTCTCCAGGGGCAGGGTTGGAGTGTAAACCTACAGGAGGGTATCTCCAGGAACAGGGCTGGAGTGTAAACCTACAGGAGGGTATCTCTCCAGGAGCAGGGTTGGAGTGTAACCCTACAGGAGGGTACCTCTCCAGGAGCAGGGCTGGAGTGTAACCCTACAGGAGGGTATCTCTCCAGGAGCAGGGTTGGAATGTAACCCTACAGGAGGGTATCTCTCCAGGAGCAGGGCTGGAGTGTAACCCTACAGGAGGGTATCTCTCCAGGAGCAGGGTTGGACAGTCCTGGTTTAGATCTCCAGAAACTCTGGGCGTTTCCACCACCCACGTATCACCACAAGTCATCCCAGGTGGTGGAGCTCCACGCCCCACGCGGCCTGCTGCCCCACGCGGCCTGCCGCCCCACGCGGCCTGCCGCCCCACACGGAGAGGAGGTGAGCTGGAGGTTTTCTTCTGTCGAGGACATTCGGAGGGAGCAGGGTGTGTTTTCTCACACACATCTGAGGAAGCCTGCAACATTGTGGTTCCTGATTCATGATAGTTTAGAGAGGTGTCCACTCCAGTCATTCAGGAGTCAGATGGCTGAGCGGTGAGGGAGTCGGGCTAGTAATCTGAAGGTTGCCAGTTCGATTCCCGGCCGTGCCAAATGACGTTGTGTCCTTGGGCAAGGCACTTCACCCTACTTGCCTCAGGGGAATGTCCCTGTACTTACTGTAAGTCGCTCTGGATAAGAGCGTCTGGTAAATGACTAAATGTAAATGTGTCATTCACAAGATCACAAATGGTAATATCACAAATATAAATATATCACAAATATATTGATAAGTATCAGCAAGCAATGTGGTGAGTTGGATCTGGAACAGCTTGGGTCAGGATGTTCAGGTTGAATTCTGTACTGTCGTTCAGAGAACTTCATGTATGAGTTAGCCTTTTCTTATCCACACACACACACACACACACACACACACACACACACACACACACACACACACACACACACACACACACACACACACACACACACACACACAGACACACGGCCCTGAGGCAGAGTACCTACGTGTTGAATCAAACAGCCAAGGTTATCAGCTGTCCAGCATCCACCTGCACACTCCCTACAGTAACAGGACAGACAGGCAGGCAGACAGGCAGGCAGACAGACAGGCAGACAGACAGGCAGACAGAGTTGTGTGTGAGACAGGAGGATTGTAGGATTGTATGAGGTCTCAGTTTTCCACAGCAGGCAGTGACATTAACCCCCCCCCCTCTCTATCTCTCCCTCTTTCTGTCTCCCTCTTTTGCTCTCTCTCCCCCCTCTCTCTCCTCCCTCTCCTTCCCACCCTCCCTCTCTTTCCATCCCAGTTGCTCATCCATCTCTCTCTGATGGCTTGTTTACCTCTACTGTGTGTTTTGAGTGTTCCTCTCTCCTCATCGATCCATCACTTTCTCTACTTCTCCTTCACCAGCTCCTCTCCTCCATCCATCTCTCCCTTTCCTGTTTGTCTCTTTCCCACTTTCTCTCTCACACCCGCACCCACACCCTCAACCACACACACACCCACACCCTCAACCACACACACACACACACACCTGCCTCCTCTCAGAGGGGGGGATTCCTCACTGATTCTGAGTCAGTATTGATCTTCCTTATCAGGCTGCAGACAGCTAACCCTAACCCTGCCTGGAGAGACCTGTGAGCCCACCGCCCATCTCCCTCCTCCTCTCTCCTCCTCCCTCCTCCTCCCTCCTCCTCCCTCCTCCTCTCTGCTCCTCCCTCCTCCTCTCTGCTCCTCCCTCCTCCCTCCTCCTCCTCCCTCCTCTCTGCTCCTCCCTCCTCCTCTCTATTCCTCCCTCCTCCCTCCTCCTCTCTGCTCCTCTCTCCTCCTCTCTGCTCATCTCTCCTCCTCTCTGCTCATCTCTCCTCCTCCCTCCTCCTCTCTGCTCCTCCCTCCTCCTCTCTGCTCCTCCCTCCTCCTCCCTCCTCCTCCTCCCTCCTCTCTGCTCCTCCCTCCTCCTCTCTCCTCCTCTCTGCTCCTCTCTCCTCCTCTCTGCTCATCCCTCCTCCTCTCTGCTCCTCTCTCCTCCTCTCTGCTCATTCCTCCTCCTCCTCTCTGCTCCTCTCTCCTCCTCTCTGCTCCTCTCTCTTCCTCTCTGCTCCTCCCATCTCTCTCTCTTGCACACATGTTGTGGGTTGTGACCCAGGCTGGGATGAGGTGATTCTCTGAATGATCTCGGTCACTGTGGAGGATTTATTTTCATGTCTTACTGCACATCAGGAGTTCTGACACCTACACACAGCAACACACACACACACACACACACCTACACACACACCTACACACACACCTACACACACACTTACACACACACCTACACACACACCTACACACACACTTACACACACACCTACACACACACCTACACACACACCTACACACACACTTACACACACACCTCCTCCGTTGTCCTGTATCGTATGTGGAGTCTGGGTTCAGCCTTGATGTGAAGGTCAGGCCTCCCTCTCCACCTGTCGCTTCATCAGATGTGAAGGTCAGCTACACACACACACACACACACACAGGGACAGACACACACACACAGGGACAAACACAAAAGCAGTGTAAAGGTCAGATGTGCTCCAGGCCACTGCACCTGTGGTCAGCGTCACACATCCCTCCATCATCCATCATCCCTCCCTCCATCATCCCTCCCTCCATCATCCATCCCTCCATCATCCACCCTTCCATCATTCTTTCTATCTCTCGTTTCCATCTCTATTGCTGTGCAAGTCATAAATATCATAATAAACACACAGACTAAAATATTCGGGTTAATCGTTAGCACATGGGTGTTTTGTCTGGACCCACTAGAAGGATACGCTCTCATCTCTACACACACACACACACACACACACACACACACACACACACACACACACACACACACACACACACACACACACACACACACACACACACACACACAGACACACACACACACACACACACACATCTCTAATCCTTCCCTCTCTGCTGTTTTCTGCTTCAGAATTATTTACTTCCTCTCTT
Source organism: Osmerus mordax (assembly GCF_038355195.1). Classification (NCBI taxonomy): domain Eukaryota; kingdom Metazoa; phylum Chordata; class Actinopteri; order Osmeriformes; family Osmeridae; genus Osmerus; species Osmerus mordax. The sequence goes on along the minus strand of NW_027120371.1, from coordinate 27,245 downwards.
CTCTCCCTCCTCCTCTTCCTCTCTTGTAAAGGGAACCAGATGGAGCTATACACACACACACACAGGGCCTACCCTTTCACTCTCCCCCTCCTCTCAAATGACTCTAAAGAATATCATATTTCTGTCTTTTATTGATGGATGAAAGGACGAAGGGATGGACAGGGTCTAATAGGAACATGTCTTTAGGCTCTCACTTGGGAACAAAGGGATGGAGGGGGAGAGGACAGGACAAGAGGGGGAGAGAGATAGAGACAGTAAGAGGGGGAGAGAGATAGAGACAGTAAGAGGGGGAGAGAGATAGAGACAGTAAGTGGAGCTAATGGTTTCCATTCCTGTGGAGCTCTTCCCTGTGGATGTGCTGAGTTCAGCACTCGGGATCTGCGTGACTATCCAAGAAGCACGATCAATACTCACCCAGGACGCATTCCAGAACACGGTTATAGAGGAGGGGAGAGGTTAAGAGATGGGAGGAAGAGAGGGGAGGAACATTGAGAAGAAGAGAAGGGAGAGAAGGAGAAGGCAGAGGAAAAGTAATGAAAGGAGGATTAGAAGAGTGGAGATGTGGCATACCTTTTACCAGCCCTGACTCTGCAGACTGTCAGACAGGAACAGCAGAGTATAGAGAGTTTGAATGAGCATGTGCACTTTCTACATGCTGTGTTTCTATATCACTTTGGGTAAAAGGGCAATCCTTTGTACATGCTCAAAGTGTGTGTGTGTGTGTGGGTGGGATGGTGGAAGTAAGGTTTGAGTGCATGAGTGTTTGTATACAGTGTGTGACAGTACGACCCATCACTGTGTCTCTTAACGAGAACGTTTTCAACAGGATGTTAAAGACAGCATTCAGAGAAAGGTTTGCATGTACCACAGATGGTCAGGGAGGGTAGGGGGGGCAGGGGACGGGGGGGCAGGGGAGGGGGGGCAGGAGAGGGGGGGCAGGAGAGGGGAGGGGCAGGGGAGGGGGGGGCTGATGATCCAGGAGGCTTGCTGAGTGTCTGGTGAACTTTCGTGGTCTGGTGGAGAGAGTTACTGGACGAGCCTTTGAGTGGTCTGTTTGAGAATGACATCATTGTCTTCATCATCATCATCATCATCATATGTGTCATCAGAGAAGATCCTGCATTCTGACAATCATCCTGGCATTGGTCAGGAACCCGTTCATGTTCAATAGACACACTACATCCAAAACCATTACTGTACTTTTAATAGCTTAACCTGTGTGTGTGTGTGGTTTACAGATTTAGATTTGAGTCCACCTGTTCAAACATGCCAAACTACAGTATTGCATGTTGTGCCACTAGGCAGCCCTGCCAAGGCTACGCCTGCAAGGTGTGGGAGACAGACTGACAGGACATGACACAACAAGCCATGACACAACAAGCCTTCACACACACACACACTCTAACACAAACGCACACATAACCACACGTAAACACACCCACTAACACATCCACACACAAACCCCCCAAAACACACACACACACACACATCATCCAGGCTATAACAAATGTTTGCATACTTCTGTCACTGACTCATCCAAGGCTGAGCTTTCTGTGTTGCTTCATGTCCCAGAGTTCCTGAGAGGATGAAGGTCTGGAGCACGGCTGGAGGAGAGGATGAGGACTGGGTTGGTAGAGGATGAGGACTGGGTTGGTAGAGGATGGGTTGGTAGAGGATGAGGACTGGGTTGGTCGAGGATGAGGACTGGGTTGGTAGTGGATGAGGACTGGGTTGGTAGAAGATGAGGACTGGGTTGGTAGAGGATGAGGACTGGGTTGGTAGTGGCTTTGTCTCTTTCCCACTTTCTCTCTCACACCCGCACCCACACCCTCAACCACACACACACCCACACCCTCAACCACACACACACCTGCCTCCTCTCAGAGGGGGGGATTCCTCACTGATTCTGAGTCAGTATTGATCTTCCTTATCAGGCTGCAGACAGCTAACCCTAACCCTGCCTGGAGAGACCTGTGAGCCCACCGAGCTCACCGAGTCAGACAAAGGGCGGAGGCCGGGGAGGAGGAGGCCGGGGAGGAGGAGGCCGGGGAGGAGGAGGCCGGGGAGGAGGAGGCCGGGGAAGAGGAGGCTGGGGAGGAGGAGGCCGGGGAGGAGGAGGCCGGGGAGGAGGAGGCCGCAGGAGACCGAGAGCGTCTGTGTCGCACTAGCAATGCAATTGCCGGGATCCCTCCTATATACCCCGCCCTGTTAGGAGGGTGTGCCCTGACGCGTGATATGATGAGTTGCTAGTGACGTGCTAGGTCTCGGAGTCTCCTGCGTTCACCAGCTCCCCTTGATTTTGATCAGACACAGTGGTCAGATAGTCTGCCACTGTGGACTGTGTGTTTACATCCAAATAGCATTCTGCTTTACTCGGTTTTGGTGTAACTTCTTTCCAATAAACAACTTATTTTTTATTTTTGTTCATTTGCAATTTGATTTGGCCAGATTGACTGAGTCCTAACCGCCTCTTTCCCTCTCTCATCCTCTCTCTCACCCTCTCACCCTCTCACCCTCTCACCCTCTCTTTCTCCCCCTCTCTCTCTCTCTCTCTCTGTCAGTAATCCGTTATGGTCTGGATGTCCTCCTGTTTCCGCGCCTAATAAGGGGCTGAACACAGAAAGCATTTCTGTTGTGGGTGAACTCTGTCCAAATGAGGAGATGATTTTGCCACCATCATTAGCTGCGGCCTCTTGCACAACTTATAGCATAGCTTAGCACAGTACAGCTCAGCATAGCATAGCTTAGCATACATGACGTGCTCTGTATCCGTCTGTGAGTCCCTGATAGAGACTGTCTAGAGTCTAGATGTAGACCATCGGGTCTCTGTCAGGGGAGTTTAGGAAGGGTGCAGTTACCTCTGATTACAGATCTCAGGAGCAGAGTGTGTGTGTGTGTGTGTGGTTGTGTGCTCATGTGCATGTGTGTGTGCGGATAAGGGAAAGAGAGAGACAGAGAACCGAGTGAGAAAGAAAAAGTAATTAGAAAACAGACGAAACAGGAAATAGCAGGGAAATTAGACTGACCAGAGCACAATAACAACATAGCTGCTCCACTCTCTCAGACAAGCTGGGGTGAGAGTGTACTGTGTGTGTGTGTGTGTGTGTTTGTGCGTGTGTTTGTGTGTTTGTGTGTGTGTGCGTGTGCTTGTGTTTGTGTGTGTGTGTGTTTGTGTGTGTGTGTGTGTTTGTGTGTGTGTGTGTGTGTGCGTGCGTGACAGAGAGAGAAAGACAGAAAGTGTATATATATGTGTATTCCTGTTTTTTTAATTCTTGCTTCCTAGAAAAGCCACACAGGAAACAGCAGGGTGTGTGTGTCAGTGTGTACTGAGAGTGTCCAGAGAGAGATACTGATCACCAGTCATCAGCCCTCAGATGTGGGGGGGGGGGCTGTAGAAAAGGGGTTGAAACTTTTACATGTTGAAACCGAAACGGAAGAAATTAAAATAAGACCTTAAAATGTGAACCGTAGGCACTTTTGAAGTGTTGGATTACAAATCTAAAACTGTAGTTCAGAGAAAAATCTAGAAAATCTGGTATTTGTCTCAAACATGGAGGCCAGAGTGTGGATCAACATGATGAGGGGTAGACTTCACCAGTCTGCTCCATTGGGATCCTCTCATTTAACAGGTACTTTTCCAAACCAACACACAGGGGGAACTTTCTACCTCTTCATCTGCTCTAGATCCACCCCCATACAATATACACTCTGTAAGATACTGTTATAACTTTGGCTGCCATAACCGGATGTTGGTGTTCAAACAGTCATGAAAACCATGTAGAACCGCACACAATGGTTCTCTGTTATAGAGAGGAGAGAGAGGGAAGGAGAGAGACAGGGAGACACAAAGAAAGACACAGAGAGAGACAGAGAGAGAGACAGAGAGAGAGAGACAGAGAGAGAGAGACAGAGAGGAGAGGGAGGGAAAGACAGGAGAGAGGGAGAGAGACTGAGATAGAGACATTTATTCATTTAGCAGACGCTTTTATCCAAAGCGACTTCCAAGAGAGAGCTTTACAAAAGTGCATAGGTCACTGATCATAACAACGAGATAGCCCCAAACATTGCGATTAGCCAAACATGAAGCATACATTCTGTTAACAGAGAATACGGCCCATACTCTTGACCTGGGGAAAGGATCTGTTAACAGAACGTATGGTTTTATATATACAGACCAGGGGTGAACCAAATGTATGTGTGTTACCTGTAATCCTACTTCTATTAGTTATATTATTGTAGAATCTTGGTTTAGTAAATTTGGGTCGTTATTTGACTTGCTATTTTTACTTTGTCTAGGTCAGAGTTGGCGAACTCTGATAGCGTACAAAACGTTTAATTGTAACTTGTTTAACTACATGCTCTTATGGTTCTTCCCTTTGGCACTTACTTTGGTTGTTCACAATGTGTGCTTCATGTTTTGGCTACTCGCAATGTTTTTTGGCTATCTTGTTGTTATGATCAGTGACCTATGCACTTTGTAAAGCTCTCTCTTGGAAGTCGCTTTGGATAAAAGCGTCTGCTAAATGAATAAATGTAAATGTAAATGTACAAGAACTCTGGTCGCGTAAAGTATTTAAACAAATATGTAAAACAATCTGTATTCTTGATCTGAGGCAAAGGATCTGTTAACAGAGAATACGGCCCATACTCTTGACCTGGGGAAAGGATCTGTTAACAGAGTGTATGGTTTTATATATACAGACCAGGGGTGAACCAAATGTATATGTTACTTTTAAGATGCATGTTTAAAGTTGTTTTGTTCTTATTGGGATTTTTATTTTTGTTAGATTTTTATTTTTAAATGACTAAATGTAATGTAAATGTTTGAATTGTTTATCACTTGTATTATTGTTTTTATTGATTTTATGTAAAGCACCTTGAGCTACAATTCTTGTATGAAATGTGCTATATAAATAAAGTCTTACTTACTTACTTACTTACATTGTGAAAGCAAATAAGTGCCAATGGGAAGAACCATAAGAGCATGTAGTTAAACAAGTTTGAAATTGAACAACATGACGTAGACAGAAAGAGAGAGAGGGAGAGAGAGAGAGAGAGAGAGAGAGAGGGAGGGAGGGAGGGAGGGAGGGATTGCAATATTCTGATAAGGAGCTTGCCTCAGCTGAATGTGCTCTCTAAATCTCTCGCTCCTCGTATGAAGTGGTGGTGTGATGCTGATGCTCTCTAAATCTCTCGCTCCTCATGTTGTGATGCTAATGGAGGCGGTGAGGCACTATCGTTGGTTTCTAGTCGACTAGACAGATAAGAAACAGGAAGCTCTCCAGGAACAGCCATCAAGGACAAGATGTGAGATGATTTACACACACACACACACACACACACACACACACACACACACACACACACACACACACTATGGTAACACACACGCACACACGTCACTTCCTGTCTGCAGTTGGACCATGCCATGACCACCTGCTCTAAATCTCCACCCTGATTCCCCCTCCTCCTCCTCCCTGTCAGTCAGACAGAAATAGACAGAAGAGGGACTGAGAGGTCTTAGTGACAAGATGTGAGAATGATGGCACACTTCTGCACCCCCCCCCTCCTGCCCCTCCTCTCCCCCCCCCCCCTCCCGCCCCTCCTCTCCCCCCCAGGACCAGACCCCGTGCGGGGGCATCCTGTTCCTGCTGAATGCCCCCCGTTCTTCTCTGTGTCAGTAGGGTGACCCACATCCTGCCCTGACACACTGTACTCTTCCAGCACCATTTCATTCTCCCCCTCCCTCCCTCCCTCCCTCCCTCCCTCCCTCCCTCCCTCCCTCCCTCCCTCCCTCCCTCCCTCCCTCCCTCCCTCCCTCCCTCCCTACCTCCCTCCCTCCTTCCTTCCTTCCTTCCTTCCTTCCTCTCCTCCCTCTTCTTTCCTTCCTCTCTTCATCTTCTCCCTCATTCTTTGTCCTTGTTCCCTCCATCTTTTTCCCTCCCTGTTGATTTCCTTCTCCGCAGGAAGTACACCAAATATTCTTCTCTCGTCTCCGGTGATGGAGTTCTGTTGGCCAGATCCATAGTTGGCCCCGCCCCAAGTTACCCCAACATCCAATCAGCAACCTCCCCACAACAAGAAAACACAAAACTCTTCTCTTCACTTACACTCTTGCGTTCTCACACACACACTCTCTCTCTTTCATTCTCATTCCCATCATCTATTAATTATATTATAATCATTTATGTGTCATGTTCAAGCTTCATAAAATACTGTGAAGCACCACACACACACCCTTTCCTCCACCTCTCTCTCTTTTTCTGAGAGTGACAGTATTTGTGTACATGAAAGACATCGAGAGATAATTGTTTTTTTGCGTGCCAGTAAAATGTTGCTTGTCATTATGATTGACAACTTTGGTAATATGCACGCACACACACCCACCCACACACACACACACACATACACACACAAAGACCTATACACTGTATGCACAAACACATATACAAACACACACAAAACACACTATACATGCATTCACAGACAAACACACACACATATCACAGTTTAATTTCTTTTTGATTTATGATTGGATTCTGGTTCATTTAACTGCCAATTGTTTTTTGCAACACTGATTAACTTAATGGCAACAAAACCCTCTGGACTGAATTACGTAATGAAAATAAATATCTAAAAAGAGAGAAGCCAGGAAGAGAGAAAGGAAAAGAGAAAGAGGGAGCAAGAGAGAGAGAGAGAGAGAGAGAGAGAGAGAGAATGTGCTGAAGGAGAAAGCCTCTAGAGCCTTTTTTGCAATTAGAAAAGAAATTCCATAAAATAGACATAGCAATCAGAATCTGGACTAAAATATTTGATAGCATAATAGCACCAATAGCTCTATATGGCAGTGAGGTATGGGGTCCACTCAGTCAGCATGACTACACTAGATGGGACAAACATCCAATAGAGGACCTTCATGCTGAATTCTGTAGAATTATACTGAACATACAAAGGAAAACACCCACCAATGCATGCAGAGCAGAATTAGGCCGATATCCATTAATTATAAACATAAAAAAAAGATCACAAAAATTCTGGATACATCTCAAATCAAGCCCCCAAAATATTTAATTTGCTATTTGAAGCACTGCAAACCCAATAACTGAACCCCCTAAAGAGTCCTTTCAGTCAGCTGGTCATGAGACTAACTAACCAACCAACACCTAACATTGCCCCATCTCAGACCAGCACTGCTTCACAATCACAAATCAGAGTAAACCAAGTTGTTCAACAAACCAAAAAGGCCTATCTGGAACATTGGAACAACCAAACCAAAACACAAAACAAACTAAGTTGCTATCGGGCCCTAAACAGAAACTATGAATTGGCTAAATATCTTTATACTGTAAAAGATGTAAAACAGAGACAGATCCTGACCAAATACAGGATCAGTGACCACAATCTGGCCATTGAAAAAGGCAGACATAAGAAAAACCTGGTTACCGGAAGAGTCCAGAGTGTGTGGCCACTGTACGACAGGTGAGGTAGAGACAGAGATGCACTTTCTACTACACTGCCAACGGTACAGAAATATCAGACAGCATTTCTTTGATAAATTTGAATCCCTTGTACCATCGTTCACCACACTGTCTGATAATGAAAAGTTAAAAGTGCTCTTAGGGAAGGGATACACAGCCCCCCTATCTGGACGATTTCTAAAAGAGTGCCATGAAATCAGGGAAAACCTGAATGCAATGTGACCAGCCTTGAAATTATATTTGTAATATGTGTTGTCCATCTCAATCTAGCTATTTACTTAGGCTGTTTTTGTTTTGATTTGTTGTTTTCTGTTCTTGACACATTGTTGTTACCACATGTTCCGGACAATATTGATTGTCGTTCCTTATGTTGTTTTTGAATGGTGTTGTTGATGTATGGTTGTATGTTGTTGTGCGTCTTGCTTTGGCAATACGGTTGTAATGACTGTCATGCTAATAAAGTTAAATTGAATTGAATTAAATTGAGAGAGAGAGAGAGAGAGAGAGAGAGAGAGAGAGAGAGAGAGAGAGAGAGAGAGAGAGAGAGAGAGAGAGAGAGAGAGAGAGGCCCTCTCGCTTGTCTTCCCTCCCTCTTTCTATGTGTCCTCCAGGTAAATCTCCAGGTGTGCGGTACTAAAAACAGGTTATCAGATTATGTGTAAGAGAGAGAGATACAGACACTCCCTAAATAATATAAACATTTCCATCAGTGTTTTCTAACATGCAGTATGTTATGACAGGGAGTGGGAAAGTCACCCTTGTCACTAGAGCAGTCACCATTCATCCATCTCTCCCCCTCCTCTCTCAATCTCTGTCTCTCTCCCTTCTCTCTCAATCTCTGTCTCTCTCCCTCTTCTCCTCTCAATCTCTGTGTCTATCCCCCTCCTCTCTCAATCTCAATCTCTCTCCCCCTCCTCTCTCAATCTCTGTCTCTCTCCCTCTTCTCCTCTCAATCTCTCTCCCCCTCCTTTCTCAATCTCTCTCCCTGTCTCTCCCCTTCCACTCTCAATCTCTGTCTCTCCCCTTCTCTCTCAATCTCTCCCTCTCTCCTTCTCTCTCAACCTCTGTCCATGTCTCTCCCTCCTCCTCCTCTCTCAATCTCTCTCCCCCTCTCATTCTTTCTCTCCCAGTCCCTTTACCTCTCCTCCTCTTGGTCAAACAGATCCAGTCATTGCAGGGTTTAGGTTAGTTATAGGTGCTGATTTGAGGGCATCTGTGAAGCCCTCTGCACCATTCCATCATCCTATCACTGTGTGTCTCCTTCAGTCTTGGTCTGTTCACTGAGCTGTGTTTCTTACAGGACTGTGTGTTTCTAACAGGACTGTATGTTTCTAACAGGACTGTGTGTTTCTAACAGGGGCTGTTTGTTTCTAACACGACTGTGTGTTTCTAACAGGACTGTGTGTTTCTAACAGGCTGTGTTTCTAACAGGGGCTGTGTGTTTCTAACAGGACTGTGTGTTTCTAACAGGGGCTGTGTGTTTCTAACAGGACTGTGTGTTTCTAACAGGCTGTGTGTTTCTAACAGGACTGTGTTTCTAACAGGGCTGTGTGTTTCTAACAGGGCTGTGTGTTTTCTAACAGGGCTGTGTGTTTCTAACAGGGCTGAGTGTTTCTAACAGGACTGAGTGTTTCTAACAGGACTGAGTGTTTCTAACAGGGCTGTGTGTTTCTAACAGGGCTGAGTGTTTCTAACAGGGCTGTGTGTTTTCTAACAGGGCTGTGTGTTTCTAACAGGGCTGTGTGTTTTCTAACAGGGCTGTGTGTTTCTAACAGGGCTGAGTGTTTCTAACAGGACTGAGTGTTTCTAACAGGACTGAGTGTTTCTAACAGGGTTGAGTGTTTCTAACAGGGCTGTGTACTGACCTGTCACATCTACATTTCACTCATTCAGAAGACGTTTTCACCAAACAGTGACAGAGTGCATGTAGACGTACAGCAAAAGATCCAGGATCAGAAGTGCAGAGAACAGAGATGTCAGAGTCAAGGAACAGGCTGTATTTACCAGACACAGTGTAAAGTAACATCTCAGCTACCAGACACAGTGTAAAGTAACATCTCAGCTACCAGACACAGTGTAAAGTAACATCTCAGCTACCAGACACAGTGTAAAGTAACATCTCAGCTACCAGACACAGTGTAAAGTAACATCTCAGCTACCAGACACAGTGTAAAGTAACATCTCAGCTACCAGACACAGTGTAAAGTAACATCTCAGCTACCAGGCACACTGCAACACTAATATCTCTACAAAGCAAAATGATGGCATCAATCTGTGAATGAGGATGAGCTGCGCTGAGAGTACAGGAGGGACACAGAGCCATCTGCTGGTTGCACCGGGAACTGTTTCTACCCTGGAAGATAACATCTTTTAGAATAATAATAATTTAGCCTAATGTTTTGTAGCAATGTAGCAGGCCCTTTTCAACCAAAGTGAGGTACGGGGATGAACCTGTGACATCTTGGTCTTTAGAAAAATGCTCTAACCGCTGAGCTAGACCCCACCCTGGGCTCTAACCGCTGAGCTATACCCCCCCCCCCCGGGCTCTAACCGCTAAGCTATACCCCCCCTGGGCTCTAACTGCTGAGCCATCCCATTTTTGTTTTCATCAGTCAATTTCCCTCATCTTCATTTAAGAAGCAGCACGTTAACATGAACTAATATGAGCAAATGCAAAGTGTTGTTTCAGAGCTGAACTCCAGCCTGGAGATAATGAGCTGGCAGGCTGTTGTTATTATCACAGTAATTAAAACAATCAGAAGTCAGATGTCTGTGAAATTAAAAACATGCATGGTTTCCTGGCACTCAGTAACAGAGTAACAACCACTGCAACTCTCTCTCAGGTCAAAATAGTTGTCTTTTTTCCCCATGATAAACGAAACTAGACAACTAGACACACTGAGACGAGATGGACTTTTCTGTAGAGCAAATTTACTTTTTATTTCCATGAATTTATACTGTATTCATTCATTCTTTTTTATTTATAACAGCAAGAATAAAATACAGCATTGTAGGCCCTAGTAAGAGACTTGCACATGCTAGCCTTGTCAGATCTCAATCCTCCAATTTGACTTCAGATTGGTCCCAGCACTGGTGTGATGTTGACATCATACCAAACAGCACATCCCACTCACAGAGAAACGAGATCTTTCCCAATCTTAAAAACGAAATAACTATGTCAATCAAATCCGCCCTTCTTCACTGTTACAGGTCTTCAACAGCGGAGTATGTTATGGCTTAGTAACGTTGCATTCTGTGAAGATGCCAACTGGCTAGCATGGCTTGTGTCTCTTCCCAGCGCTGGACTGGAAAACACACCGCAGACGACACAACACATTGCAGAGGAACTAAATCAATCAGTTCAGACACATCGTAAACGTAGTCATGCGTACTTTCAGCGGATGAAAATCGAAATATGACATGGAAATATCATATTCCAACCTGGAATAAAACTCTGTTCAATTATGCCTCTTTCACCTTGTTAAAGCACAGCTTACAAACAGAAAAACATTATTATAGCTACGGTGTATGTGTGGTATGACTTTTCAACTCTTTAAGGAATGAAACCTCAGTGAGCACAATCGTAAGAACCTTTTTTTTTTATCAAACCATTGTTTTGCTTTGATTATATTTTTTATTTGTATTTTATTCCTTTACATTGATTGAATACTGTTTACTATACATTTTGTGGTATAACATGTTTACTCATGAAATAGTTTGCGGAGTTCTTTTTAAAGGTATAGGTTATTTCTTATGACATGCATTCCTCTTCATACTAAGAAACAGAAGATGTTGTGATTGGTTGTGCCTGGAAGGGTCACACCTGTTGCTAGGCAGGTTAGGGATTGACCCCTTCAGGCATTTTCATTGGAGGGCTGCAGACACCTCCCCCTGAAGTTTACCTGGCAAAACTAAAAGCAACTGACAATAAAGGGCAACACGTATGGCCTTGTTTTGGAAAGGGTTGCCAAGGGAGATCTTTACGCCCCTTTTTATGCTGGCAGTTTTGATCAGCCTCTTGAAATATTTTCTATTATTATCCTAGCAAAATTCATTGTAGTTATAGACATTTTTTATTCAAAATAAGATCTCAATATCATACATGATTATTTCTCCTTTAATGTACAGAAGTGCAAAAACCATCTTTATTCCAAGGTTCCATTCTAGTTCCCATGGTTACATCAGACTGGAAGAGAAGCAGCCATTCCTTCATGGCCCAATTTCCAGGGAGATAAAAAAATATTCAAACAAAAGTTATTATTTGAAATGGATACAGTAATGAAAAAAATTATACTTACGAAAAGTATTTCCTTATAATTGTGACTAATTAAAAAGCAGACAATCATTAACAAAGTGACTATTGCTGGCAAAGTTGGCATTTTGGCAGCTTGGCCTATCTCTAAAATGTCCTAATTGTATATAAAAGATCTCTGTTCAAATAATTAAAACACACTACACACATATAGCCACAATTCCTAACATTTCAAAAAACATTAAAATAAATGTTATTTTCAAAATCTTACTTAAATCAACAATACATGTAACTAAAAACCTTTTTCTTCTGCTCTCAGACTAAAAATAAGATAAATAAAATACTGAAATATCAAAATAACAACAACAAAAACACAAACGTATTCGTGTTGACATGGTGAGTTCAATCAGGGGGTTGGGATGGCACTGTAGTAAACATTGTTCTGCTCCGAAGGGAATGTTCTAAGGCTTTGGATTTGTAGTACAAGCGGTAGCCACCTCTCCCACGTCATCTCTCTCGCACGAAAGAAGGGGATAGGTACGCCAGGCATCTCTTCACGCTGAAAGGTGCATTGTCATGTCTCTTCTGTGAGACGTAATTACAACTTCCTCTGGTCACCAGCGCCACACAACTCAACAACCCCAAGTGTAGCATCAACATGTGAGACCCACAAACTAGATCTGAACAGCTGACAGCCAATCATTTCACTCTTTAAAAACTGGCACCCGCCTTCAGAGCTAAGTATTTAACCATCAGAACATGAATAGGCCTACCTTAGGAATCAAGCATTGTAGGCTACTGTACGGTTGAAACTATCAGGTCGATACTTTCAGACTTCACCTGTTCTGAACCAGTCAGCTGTTGAGTAATATTATGGCCTGCGCTACTTTCTCACTAGCGTGTTTACTTCTCACTAGCGTGTTTACTTTCTCACTAGCGTGTTTATCTTCTCACTAGCGTGTTTACTTCTCACTAGCGTGTTTACTTCTCACTAGCGTGTTTACTTTCTCACTAGCGTGTTTATCTTCTCACTAGCGTGTTTACTTTCTCACTAGCGTGTTTACTTTCTCACTAGCGTGTTTATCTTCTCACTAGCGTGTTTACTTTCTCACTAGCGTGTTTACTTCCCCGGCTGCCCGGCGTTCTCCACAATTCAGTGCCAGTGATACTGCCAGTGATACTGTCAGTGATACTGTCAGTGATACTGTTAGGATACTGTGTGTCAGAGTTTCTGTGCTCTGAATGGCAAAAAAAAAAATCAGTTTTGCGGATGGAAAAAAATGCTGTAGGATTGAAACGCGTTCCAAAAAATACGTGACATTGAAAACCCAGCTTTAACAACACTCACTTATTTCCGAGAGGAGAGACGAAGAGTTGATAGACTCACCATGGAGAACACCTCTGCTAGAACGTTTCATCTGTGCTTTTGAGAACGTCCTACACATTGGGTGGAACTTCAGAAGATAGTTGTGAAAGTTCATCCAGAACCATCTGTCATCCCTCCAGATCTCACAACCTTCTGACATTCACTAGCAAACCATCGGGCATGCGCAGTCCAAATCCGTCACAAACGATGAAAGTTATATTCTGCTTTTTTCCGAGTCTTGTTTGAGCGTGCGTAAACCACAAACGAAAAAAGGAAACAAAACTCTCACTCTACAGTCTAAAAGCGAATGTAGCGACAACTACCTCCGACTTCCTGTTGACATTCAGTGTCAGGTGAGTTAGGGTTAAAGGTCAAACGCCTCGGAAAAGAGACTCTAGGCCTAGAGTCTAAATGTCAATGTTATTATTTTCAATAAACGTCCCAAACACGAGTGGTCTTTCTCAGCTGTCCAGGAGATACACGGGATTGCAACCATGGAAACAAACTGAGGTCCCCATGGCAACATGTGTGTTGAGAGCCCACGAGAGCGGGTTCTCCCTGTGTTCTCCGTGTTCTAGGATGAGAGAGATCATCTGGGAACCTAGATTCTCCAGTCTGAACAAGGGAACTGTAGACAAATGTTATTGATTAAAAAAACAGTCCAATCATCTAATTATCCATAGTAAATATGATATAATATAACATGAACATAACCCAATCTAACATAAGATATAACATAATGAAAATATAATACAACGTAAGATGAAAGAAGATAATATACTATCAATATCCTACATTCATGTACATTTCTGTAGAAATCCACATAAAAAAAGTGATGTGTTGAAGGTGTCTGTCAGACACATTAACCATGATATTCCTTATGTTTGTGTATTATGTCAACCATTATATTAGAACAACAAAACTAATAGTAGATGAGAAAGGGCAAAGAAGCCAAACCAGACCTTGAGAATGTATGGCTCTGTTCTGGTTCTTCTACATCTGGGTCACATACTTGTGACTAGTCAGATGATCTGCAGATATAATTGGAATCTGAAGAGAGAGAGAGATGGATAGAAGGATGGAATGGAGGATTAGATATAGGGATCAGGTAATCAAGCATAAAAAAGGATGTTTCATGTACATAAAAGACCAGCGCCATCACACTTCCACACAACAAGGCTCCACCAAAATCCAGTTTTTCCAACATGGCCGCCAGGTTTGTAAGAGAAGAGAGAGAGGAAGAGAGAGAAGTAGAGAAAGAGGTAGAAAGAGTAAGGTAGAAAGAGAGAGGTAGAGAGAGAGAGAGGTAGAGAGAGAGAGGTAGAAAGAGAGAGGTAGAGGAGGAACTAACCTGATTGGCCGTTGAGGCGGCGAAGGGAACACCGGAGACAGCTGAGGGTGGTGCCAATAGGCTGGCCGCAGCGCCGTGCATCATGGGAACTTTAGAGAACGAGGGCCCACATCACAGACATGTCAAACACGTCTCCTCAGGGCTGCACATGTTAATGACGCTTAACGCTAGCAGTCTCCTCAGGGCTGCACATGCTAATGACGCTAAACGCTAGCAGTCTCCTCAGGGCTGCACATGCTAATGACGCTAAACGCTAGTGGTCTCCTCAGGGCTGCACATGCTAATGACGCTAAACGCTAGTGGTCTCCTCAGGGCTGCACATGCTAATGACGCTAAACGCTAGTGGTCTCCTCAGGGCTGCACATGCTAATGACGCTAAACGCTAGTGGTCTCCTCAGGGCAGCACATACTAATGACGCTAAACGCTAGCGGTTAAACTCCTCAGTATAAATACCGCCCACACACGCCATCGAAGAGCTAGCTGTTTGTGAAGGTGGTGGTTGTGGTGAGGTGAGAGGTCACACCTGAGGGTTTACAGATGAGAGGTGAGCCCTACCTAAGGGTTTACAGATGAGAGGTGAGCTCTACCTGAGGGTTTACAGATGAGAGGTGAGCCCTACCTAAGGGTTTACAGATGAGAGGTGAGCCCTACCTGAGGGTTTACAGATGAGAGGTGAGCCCTACCTGAGGGTTTACAGATGAGAGGTGAGCCCTACCTGAGGGTTTACAGATGAGAGGTGAGCCCTACCTAAGGGTTTACAGATGAGAGGTGAGCTCTACCTGAGGGTTTACAGATGAGAGGTGAGCCCTACCTAAGGGTTTACAGATGAGAGGTGAGCCCTACCTGAGGGTTTACAGATGAGAGGTGAGCCCTACCTAAGGGTTTACAGATGAGAGGTGAGCCCTACCTAAGGGTTTACAGATGAGAGGTGAGCTCTACCTGAGGGTTTACAGATGAGAGGTGAGCTCTACCTGAGGGTTTACAGATGAGAGGTGAGCCCTACCTGAGGGTTTACAGATGAGAGGTGAGCCCTACCTAAGGGTTTACAGATGAGAGGTGAGCCCTACCTAAGGGTTTACAGATGAGAGGTGAGCCCTACCTAAGGGTTTACAGATGAGAGGTGAGCCCTACCTGAGGGTTTACAGATGAGAGGTGAGCCCTACCTAAGGGTTTACAGATGAGAGGTGAGCCCTACCTAAGGGTTTACAGATGAGAGGTGAGCTGTACCTAAGGGTTTACAGATGAGAGGTGAGCCCTACCTAAGGGTTTACAGATGAGAGGTGAGCCCTACCTAAGGGTTTACAGATGAGAGGTGAGCTGTACCTAAGGGTTTACAGATGAGAGGTGAGCCCTACCTAAGGGTTTACAGATGAGAGGTGAGCTGTACCTAAGGGTTTACAGATGAGAGGTGAGCCCTACCTGAGGGTTTACAGATGAGAGGTGAGCCCTACCTAAGGGTTTACAGATGAGAGGTGAGCTGTACCTAAGGGTTTACAGATGAGAGGTGAGCTGTACCTAAGGGTTTACAGATGAGAGGTGAGCCCTACCTGAGGGTTTACAGATGAGAGGTGAGCCCTACCTGAGGGTTTACAGATGAGAGGTGAGCTCTACCTGAGGGTTTACAGATGAGAGGTGAGCCCTACCTGAGGGTTTACAGATGAGAGGTGAGCCCTACCTAAGGGTTTACAGATGAGAGGTGAGCCCTACCTAAGGGTTTACAGATGAGAGGTGAGCCCTACCTAAGGGTTTACAGATGAGAGGTGAGCCCTACCTGAGGGTTTACAGATGAGAGGTGAGCCCTACCTAAGGGTTTACAGATGAGAGGTGAGCCCTACCTGAGGGTTTACAGATGAGAGGTGAGCCCTACCTAAGGGTTTACAGATGAGAGGTGAGCTGTACCTAAGGGTTTACAGATGAGAGGTGAGCCCTACCTGAGGGTTTACAGATGAGAGGTGAGCCCTACCTGAGGGTTTACAGATGAGAGGTGAGCCCTACCTAAGGGTTTACAGATGAGAGGTGAGCCCTACCTAAGGGTTTACAGATGAGAGGTGAGCCCTACCTGAGGGTTTACAGATGAGAGGTGAGCCCTACCTAAGGGTTTACAGATGAGAGGTGAGCCCTACCTGAGGGTTTACAGATGAGAGGTGAGCCCTACCTGAGGGTTTACAGATGAGAGGTGAGCCCTACCTGAGGGTTTACAGATGAGAGGTGAGCCCTACCTAAGGGTTTACAGATGAGAGGTGAGCCCTACCTGAGGGTTTACAGATGAGAGGTGAGCCCTACCTGAGGGTTTACAGATGAGAGGTGAGCCCTACCTGAGGGTTTACAGATGAGAGGTGAGCTCTACCTGAGGGTTTACAGATGAGAGGTGAGCCCTACCTGAGGGTTTACAGATGAGAGGTGAGCCCTACCTGAGGGTTTACAGATGAGAGGTGAGCTCTACCTGAGGGTTTACAGATGAGAGGTGAGCCCTACCTGAGGGTTTACAGATGAGAGGTGAGCCCTACCTGAGGGTTTACAGATGAGAGGTGAGCCCTACCTGAGGGTTTACAGATGAGAGGTGAGCCCTACCTGAGGGTTTACAGATGAGAGGTGAGCTCTACCTGAGGGTTTACAGATGAGAGGTGAGCCCTACCTGAGGGTTTACAGATGAGAGGTGAGCCCTACCTAAGGGTTTACAGATGAGAGGTGAGCTCTACCTGAGGGTTTACAGATGAGAGGTGAGCTCTACCTGAGGGTTTACAGATGAGAGGTGAGCTCTACCTGAGGGTTTACAGATGAGAGGTGAGCTGTACCTGAGGGTTTACAGATGAGAGGTGAGCTCTACCTGAGGGTTTACAGATGAGAGGTGAGCCCTACCTGAGGGTTTACAGATGAGAGGTGAGCTCTACCTGAGGGTTTACAGATGAGAGGTGAGCTCTACCTGAGGGTTTACAGATGAGAGGTGAGCCCTACCTGAGGGTTTACAGATGAGAGGTGAGCTCTACCTGAGGGTTTACAGATGAGAGGTGAGCTCTACCTGAGGGTTTACAGATGAGAGGTGAGCTCTACCTGAGGGTTTACAGATGAGAGGTGAGCTCTACCTGAGGGTTTACAGATGAGAGGTGAGCTCTACCTGAGGGTATGAAGGCCTGCTGTTGGAAGGCCATGCTGGCCAAGCCTGGCTGGTATTGGAACACTCCGGTCTGGAACATGTCTGCAGCAACAGCAGCCTTCTCCAGCATTGGTCTCTTTGGTAACGGAGGCATCACAGGAGGAAGACCCTGATGTTGGGAGAGGGGGAGGGGGAGGAGGAGGGGGAGGAGAAGGAGGAGCGAGAGGACAAGAGGAGGAGGAAGAGGAGGAGGAGGGGGGAGGAGGGGCAGGAGAAGGAGGAGTGAGAGGACAAGAGGAGGAGGAGGAGGAGGAGGGGGAGGAGAAGGAGGAGCGAGAGGACAAGAGGAAGAGGAGGAGGAAAATGGGGAGGAGGTGGAGGGGTGGAGGTGTGTGAGAACAGGACATGTGGGTGAAGCGTGTGTGTGTGTGAGGCATGTGTGTGTGCAGGGGAGGTACCCACCATGGCGGCAGCAGCAGCAGCCTGGCTGACCTGGTGCTGGGTGGCCCTGATCTTGGCCTGCAGGTGAGCGGGGGGATGGACGTACTTGCAGGCCTCTCTGCTGCAGCGGCCCTTGATGTAGTCCATACAGACCGTCACCGTGTTGTCGTTGGTGTCAATCATCGTGCTGTCGGCCGGGTGGGCGAAGCGACAGTCGCTCTCCCCCCTCGTACAGTTACCCCTCTGGTACTCCCGACACACCTGGGACACACACACAGACAGAATACGCACACACACACATAACATACAGACACACACACACATACAGTACACACACACACATACACTCAGTAACACAGACAGCTGCATGAGTCAGGCAGTAATGAAGAGCTAGCTAAACACAGTCATTACTGCTGATGAGCAATCTGAGTGAACAACCAGGACCATAAACACACTCAGTACTGTGTGGCATCCCCTCTTACACATGCTCATCCTTTACATCTCAGTAACAGCACGTTTGAGAGCAGAGCAGAGGCGGTTCCTGGAGTGCCCAGCAGGGGGCAGCATGGGGATGAGCTGACTTGAGTCAGGACTTTCCCTGGCGCTACAGAGCAAGGAAACTGTGTTTTTAGGACACGCGTAACTGACACAATTACAGTAATGGTGTGTGTGTGACTGTTTGCGTGTGTGTGTCTGTCTGTATGTGAATGTGTGTCTCTCTGTTTGTGTGTGTGCGTGTCTGCGTTTGAGTCTTTGTGTGTGTGTGTGTGTGTGTGTGTGTGTGTCTGTGTGTGTCTGTCTGAATGTGTGTGTGTATGTCTGAATGGGTGTGTGTCTGTCTGAATATATGTGTGTGTGTCTAAATGGGTGTGTGTGTTGTCACAGATTGATGACAGACTGGTCTTGCCGGACTGCTGTAATGGCAGTCTGTGTTGTGACAGACTGATGACAGACTGGTCTTGCCAGACTGCTGTAATGGCAGTCTGTGTTGTGACAGATTGCTGCTGGTGAACCAGACGCTGGTGCTGTGACACACTGATGCTGCATTACCTGGAGATGACATGAGCACAGCAGTCTGCTGTCTCTGATTGGCTGCCTGGCTCTCTAATCATCCAATTACCTCCCGTCTGAGAATGACTTTTTCTTCCCTGTGTCGACCAGTCAGACTCGATCTGAACAATTTATGTTACTCTCCTAATCCAAACCTATCCAATGATATATTTGGTTTGGTCCTATGACCAATTCTAATTTTCACCCTGCTGGACTTAGACCGTGTGTCAGGCATACATTTCAAAGGGACAAGGAAAGGTCAAATGCTAAAATGTTGTGTATATAGTGGACAAATTCCTTAATGACATAATTTCTTTTAACTTACTATTATTGTTAAGGATTTAACATGGGACCAAATGTTTAGACACAGACAGACTCCTGAACACATCGTGGATCAACAGACTCTTTCTGTCTTTTTCTTTATTTCAGACACACACACAGTCACCACAACTACTGGTCTCGTTTTAAAACCAGGCTGCCTTGTTGTCAGGCAGATGTGTGGAGGGAGACAGAGACCGAGGCATAGAGAGGGAGGGAGGAGGTGTTTCTCTGAGAGTACACTAGACTGAGTCTCTGTCACCAGGAAGACAAACTCACCCACTGCCTGGTGGGCCAGACAAATAAAGAGGCAACCAATCATCTTTATGTCCCCATGGTTACTATCCCGAGTGGGACAGCTGCATCACCATGGTAGCAGGTAGACAACACACTCTGCATCCTGCTGTTGAGCTGCAATGCAGCTGGTTTGTCTTTACATGTTTGCATTCAGCTGACTATTCTATCCAAAGCGATGTACAAACAGTGCATGTAGAAAGTACTGCAGCATAAGAAGGACCAGAAGTGCACAGTTCTATCAGCTACCAGACACAGTGTAAAGTAACATCTCTGCTACCAGACACAGTAACATCTCTGCTACCAGACACATTGTAAAGTAACATCTCAGCTACCAGACACATTGTAAAGTAACATCTCAGCTACCAGACACATTGTAAAGTAACATCTCAGCTACCAGACACAGTGTACAGTAACATCTCAGCTGCCAGACACAGTGTAAAGTAACATCTCAGCTACCAGACACATTGTAAAGTAACATCTCAGCTACCAGACACAGTGTACAGTAACATCTCAGCTGCCAGACACATTGTAAAGTAACATCTCAGCTGCCAGACACAGTGTACAGTAATATCTCAGCTACCAGACACATTGTAAAGTAACATCTCAGCTACCAGACACATTGTAAAGTAACATCTCAGCTACCAGACACAGTGTACAGTAACATCTCAGCTGCCAGACACAGTGTAAAGTAACATCTCAGCTACCAGACACATTGTAAAGTAACATCTCAGCTACCAGACACATTGTAAAGTAACATCTCTACTACCAGACACAGTGTAAAGTAACATCTCAGCTACCAGACACAGTGTACAGTAACATCTCAGCTGCCAGACAGTGTACAGTAACATCTCAACTACCAGACACAGTGTAAAGTAACATCTCTGCTACCAGACAGAGTAACATCTCTGCTACCAGACACAGTGTACAGTAACATCTCAGCTACCAGACACAGTGTAAAGTAACATCTCAGCTACCAGACACAGTGTAAAGTAACATCTCAGCTACCAGACACAGTGTACAGTAACATCTCAGCTACCAGACACAGTGTAAAGTAACATCTCAGCTACCAGACACAGTGTACAGTAACATCTCAGCTACCTTTTTTAACCCCCAAAAATTCAACCTTTAGAAAACCTTTTTCTTTAAGTTTTGAGCAATATTATAAATCACCTCCATCGCTGACACCCGCGTTGGAATCTGATATATCCCCTTAAGAGATCCAATGTCCCCGCCCCCCCCTCGCTACCAACGATTTTCCCATCATGCCTCTGCCAGTGATTCCCGGGAACCCCTGCATCATTTATGAGAACGACTTCTGCGTCCAGTTAATGGTTATCTGCAAGCAGCTGGGATCCATATCCAAGAGCCTCCAGGTTGATAAGAGGAGGGGGGAGGAGGGGTACCTCACCTCCTTCTCTTCTGCTCCTCCTCCTCTCCCACCCCTCTCTCTCCTCTCCTCCTCCCTCCCCAGTTATCTTCTCCATAACTATAATAATAATAATAATAATAAATTTTATTTATATTGCACTCTATATTTATGCAATCTCAGAGTGCTACAAAGCATATAGTAATACAAATGAAAAAGAATCAAAGTTTAATTAAAATAAAAAAAGATAAAAAAGATAAATAAATTAAAAGCAAAACCTATAAAACACATTTAGTGAAAAGCTTTGTGACAGAACGCAAGGCGTCAGTCACATAAATCAGTGGTTCGCCGCCGATGTCAGGGATCTGACCAGTTTCCACGAGTGACGGTGTATTTTGCGCACCGGGGGGGGGGGAAAGCAATCCAGGGAGCAGGGGTGCTCAGGGTTTTAAATAAATTGATTGATAATGTACAAATTGATTTTATGGCACTGCGGGATAATAACATAAATGTTTGTGTGTAATGTGTCAGGTCAATATGGTGTTCGAGAGGGAGAACGGGGTAAGCAGGTTAATTGATTGTTGTGATGCTCGTCATATGGTATCTCCCAGGTGGATAAAGGGGTGCCGCACAGCTCAGTGTGAGTGGGGGGTTGGCGTGAGCAAGTCGTATTGGAGCAATGGAGATTGAAATGAAAGGTAAATTGGTTTCATGAGAACACTGATGTGCCTTCGTCCATTTCTTCACCTCTGACCGAAACAACCGCTCGGGCACACTCTTTCACAAGCTTTTTTTTTTAAGATATGTTTTTAGGTTTCCTTCCTATGACTCAGGGTCAGCACATTCCAGATTCACCCTCCTCCTTCTTTCTTCACCTTCCCTCTCCTCTCTTCCTTCTCTCCCCTCCTCTCCTCTCCTCTCCTCTCCTCTCTTCCTTCTCTCCCCTCCCCTCCCCTCCCCTCCCCTCCCCTCCCCTTTCCCTTCCCTTCCCTTCCCTCCCTCCCTCCCCTCCCTCCCTCCCTCCCTTCCTCCCTCCCCTCCCCCCCCCTCCCCCCCCTCCCCCCGCCCCTCCCCTCCCCTCCTACCTCCAGACGGTCTGTCCTTAGCAGCTTGTGAGCGGTGGTGGCAGGGGGGGCAGGTGGGGCGGGGCTTGTGAGCAGGACAGGGGTGGGGCTCATCAGGTCAGCGTGTGCGAGGTAGGGGCTGAACGCTGCCACGCCAACCCCCCGCC
>NW_027120370.1:23557-50761 GCF_038355195.1 Osmerus mordax | reverse complement strand
TCTCTCCCTTTCCTCTCCCCCTCTCTCTGTCTGCCTGTGTCTCTCTCTCTCTCTCCCTCTCTCTCCCTCCCTCTCTCTCTTGCTCCCTCTCTCTCTGTCTTCATGTGTGTCTCTCTCTCTCTCTCCCCTCTCCTCTCCCTCTCTCTCTGTCTGCCTGTGTCTCTCTCTCCCTCTCCCTCTCTCTCTTCCTCTCCCTCTCCCTCTCTCCCCTCCCTATCTATCTATCTATCTATCTATTCATTTCTATGTATTTATTTCTCTCTCTCTCCTTCACCAGAGCTGCCAGTCCTGGCTGTCCAGAGTGGAGGCCAGCTGGTTGTGAGCGTGCTCAGTAGCACCTGTTGACCTTCCCGGTGATGAGTGCTGGCTCGGCAGCCATGTTGTAAAGTCATCAGGCAGCAGCGGGCCGGAGGTAAAGGTCAAGGGTCAAGCATGCTGAGCTTGAGATCTGACAGACAGGAAGAGACACCTGAACGATCTCCAAACCATGAGCTCCTGTGTGTGTGTGTGTGTGTGTGCGCGCGCACGCGTGTGTGTGTGTGTGAGGCGAGAGAATATGTTTATGTATGCTGAGAGCGTGTGTGATATTTATAACGTTGCATTCTACAGGACTACGTGAATTTGTCCACACAGGCGATGTTTGCCTCTGTGCTGGGAAACACATCTGCATGGCATGGTTTGGTTTGGGTGCATTTCATGGGACATTCCTGTCTTCTGGTTAGTAAGTGTTTTAAAGATGCGCTCTCTCTTTCCCCCCTCTCTCTCTCACCCTCTCTCTCCCCTTCTCTCTCTCTCTCTCCCCCTCTCTCTTTCTCTCTCTCTCTCTCTCTCTCTCTCCCCCACCCACCCTCTCTCTCTGTGTCTCTCTCTCTCTCTGTCTCCTCTGCGTCCTCTTGGAAAGCCTCCTAAATCTCCAGCTCAGCTGAACCTCTGACACAGTCCCACTGTTTGGGACGTGAAAGAGAAACAGAGTTAGCGAACGGAGGGAGGGAGGGAGGGAGGGAGGGAGGGAGGGAGGGAGGGAGGGAGGGAGGGAGGGAGGGAGGGAGGGAGGGAGGGAGGGAGGGAGGGAGGGAGGGAGGGAGGGAGGGAGGGAGGGAGGGAAAAGAGGAGGGAGAGTTTGATCTGTTGTTGTTGTCCTGGTGCAACTGAGAAAACAGGAGTGGAAAGGTGATGGAAGAAGAGGGGGAGCAGTGGAGAGTGAGGATGAAATATGGAAAAAGAGAAAAGAAGAGAGAGAGAGAGAGAGAGAGAGAGAGAGAGAGAGAGAGGAGAGAGAGAGAGAGAGAGAGAATAGAGCAGGGGAGAGATTGCCCACCTTACTAACAGTGAATGGTGGATAAGATGGCCTCCAGCTCTGTTATAACTACATTGGGAGGACAGAACAGCTAATCGTCATCACCAGAGATGCTGCTTGTGAGTCGACAACAAAGCACTGACACCTTCTTGCTTACCAACACACACGTGAGTGCACACATGCACTCTCACACACGCACACAAACACTGACCTCTAGTGGTCATAGATATTATTTTGATGTTAATTGTTGTTAATTGCTTCCACATTTTTTACAAATATCCCGCTGGTTAATTTAGACTGCCGTGCAGCATTTACAGGATAATACAGATGTTAGCATTTTCAACACCAGCGTCCTTGATGGATAATTGAATTTTGTCAGTAGTGTTATGCTAAATGATTTATTGAATACTAAATAATTCCACTGCAATAATATATTTAGTGGATGCAACATTCGAGGCTTCTTTCAAGATAGGGGAACTCGGGGCCTGGGGGTGGGGTGTGTACGTACTTCTGACTTCAGGCAGCGGTAATTTTACTTTATTGCCATCTTCTGTCTTAAATTGGTATTACACTGCAATTACTGACGATGTTGAGTTAACCAATCACACTCCCTGTGGCATATGATTGAATGAAGCTATCAAGCGGTCCAGAACTAATCGTCTGCTCATTCGCCACCAAACCTCATATAGACTACTTATCCACACGACAATTAAAATGTCCGAAATTGTCTGGGAAAGAATAAAACCGATATCGCAGGTGAGAACGAAGCTGAGAAGCATCCGCAAGATGAGCATGAAGGCCGGTGACGTTGATATATAGCCCATTTATTTTGTTTACTAATCAACTTTCTGACTATGTAGGCTATAACTTATAGTGTATAACGGGAAGACTCTCTTCCCCACCCCAAAATGCTTCCAAAACTAAGCTAGGCCTATTCTAAAAGGCTATTACAGAAGTCCCACACAGCTGACGAATGCAGACTTAATTAAAAAATCTGCAACGGTCGGGGTGTGCATTAACATCTGCGGTAAAGTCTTAATAAGATGTATTCTTTGAACTGACTGTCAGACTTGGTTATTTCAGGCTGCTAAATGTCAGGCTATGAGGTAGACAAGCGCTATGATTGCCATGGCCACGGGCGCGCGCCATACCATGGACAGCTCCCCCCAAAAAACAGACGGCCACACAAAACACACACAAAACAGAAGACTCACAATTAAAAAAAATCAGCAAAATTCAGATCTAAATTTTGCATTCTAATTCAATTTTTGAATTACCATCGTGAAGTAAGACAATAAATAAAAAAAAAACTGTCCCCCCAAATAAATCGTGCGTCCGGAAAGACACGTTCTGTCAATGAGAAGAAGAGTGGGTTAAGCATTTGTTTAACGCAACCGATTAATTCACTACGCCTGATGTTCGAATGAAGCGACGCTGTCTACAGGTAGCCTTCCACTCAACAGCCCGCTGCGACATCTAGTGCGCATCGGCTATACTCTCCTTGTCTCTAGCACATCTGGACGCGCAAGAGGAACAGCGGGGCAGAGGCAGTTGCTGCGGCAGCACCCGCATTGCAACACAGAATCGATGTTCCGTTGTAGAGACCGAGGATACTCGCTGTTGCATGTGTGATGTTCATTCGTTTCTGCCCCCCCCCCCCCCCCCCCCCCCCCCCCCCCCCACACACACACACATATACTCCAATCCAAAATAGCAGTAGCGCCGAGTAGACAGACCCCATAGACGTCACGGCCATTGATATCGCGGATTTTTTCTCGTGCCAGTTGATAGTGTTGACTAGGGATTGCGGTTGCAACATTTTGCTCTGTAAGTTGAGCAGTACGCGACACGACTTATCATCAGTGGCGCTACAAGCCTAGCAAGACAGCAGTTTATATGGCACCGGGAAGCAACAGGAACAGGCTAGTTAGAATTCAGAGACGTGGACGGACGTTTTTCAAATCCCAGACAGAAAGGTAAAGCGACAGGTAGGCATTAGAAGAAAGCATTGTAACTTTGCGTAAAAACTCGGAGTCCCTCGTAACTTGGCCGGTGTACCCGTTTCCCCTCTCATCTATCTCCTCTTGCCCTACACTTCAACCCTCGATTTTCGGGGGAGAGATGGAAAACAGCAGGTGACTGACGGTCACGGTTACTTTAGGATTGTGAACGGGGAGTTGGAACATCCCGAAAAGCCGAAAGAAGGATGGTGAGTATAAGGGACACATTTGGAACTTTCATCTCTCATTTTCGACAACATCGAACCCCCATCCTCGCCCTGCCACCCGATCACTCAGACCTCCGGTTCACACGGCAAGCCCGCGGTGCAGCCACGGTCACGGTCGCCCATAACCTCATCCTCTTCATCACAACACGAGCTGCGTATACCTGAAGGCGTTCCGATCATAAGACCGTCTGACATAGGCCTACTGAGCATGCAGCAAATGGGTGAACATGTATGGCCTCTTAAATATGAGAATAAGACTTAGGCCTGACGTGAATTTGTTTTTAATCAAAGGGATTCAGGCGCTTGGAAACATATATGTTCACCTTAGTTCTAACCTGTTGACAGACCCGTTCCTGATAGATGAAAGTTAGCCTCTCACTCCAATAAGAGGGACCGGCTTTTTAAATGCTACATATAGGCTGCAGTATTTACTTTCGGTACACGTCGACAAGCATAGCCAAACATTTTCCACGTGTTTTCCTATAGGCCTTCTACTCTACGGACGCAAAACTAACAGCTATAGGTTTGTGACGCAGGGCTGTTCTAATTCTATCCCACCACACAGGACGATTAGAGCAATAAACTAATCTATTGCTCGTGTCATGCTCATTTCAGTGTGTTTATTAAGGCCTACAGTAGCTACTCATGCACTTAACAGGCTGCCTTGTCGGAGATAACCGATATGTCAACAGGCTGTGTTTAAAAGTCCACAGGCACACGCAGACCATCTATTCTACAGGCCTAATGCAATCCTCTAATATTTCAATTATGACTGAAAATGCATTGGTTTTTCATTACAAAATAGCAGCGCATGCAGTTTACCATGATTTTGATCGTCATGCTATTGTACCATCATCTGATGCAGGTAGCCTAGTCTAGTGAGACACAGCAGCATACTCTCTAATCATCATAGACCAACACTGGTGGAATTTGGAACCTCCACCAGCTACATTTGTTTCAGTTGGAGAAGTAATTTTTAAAATTGCCTTTTTTAATAGGACTGCTGTATAGTATATTTGTAGAATTTCATAGTATCGCAGTACACCTTTAATGGATATAATGTATGCTTAACAGCAGGACAGAAAGAAAGAGAGAAAGTGTGTGCGTGCGAGAGTGTGTGTGCGAGAGAGAGAAAGTGTGTCTGTGAGAGAGAGAGAGAGAGAGAGAGAGAGAGAGAGAGAGAGAGAGAGAGAGAGAGAGAGAGAGAGAGAGAGAGAGAGAAAAAACAGTTTGAGTGTGAGTGAGACAGAGAGAGAGAGAGAGAGAATGAGAGGGGGGTCTCTTGTTTCTTGAGTTTGTCACATCCTGTGCATTTTTAGTGAGCGCACAAGATTTGCGTCTTTCAGGAACTTTACTTGAAACAATTTTTGCTCATGGCTATAACTTGTGACCTTTTGTCAGTTCCTCGTCAAGTTGAGTAAAAACAAGTTTGGAACCTAATTTCCTCTTCTTCTTGCGCCAACGTGATTTGCAGGATAGGACCAAGCTGAACGTTTTCCTGGAACATGAGAAAGAGAGGATGGAGACTGTGTGTTTGCCTTCAAGTCTGGTTAAAATCAATGACTGAAAGGAACAAAACATGTTTTCATTAAGCTCAATCATTCAAAGTCCGTGTGTGGTGAGATTGTAAAGCTCAATAGAGAATCTATTATTTCTGCTCTGTTCTGCCATGTTCCAAGTCAAGCATAATGTGTGTAAGCACAGCAGTTTACCCAAAGCCCTTCTGTGTGTGTGATGAGGAGGGAAAGACAGAGAGAGGGAGGGAGAGAGATCATTGCACCTTGATTGTTGTGCAGACACAGGGGAGTGAGGATGTGACGAGGTCCCTGTTCCTGTCACGGCGATGCTCAAAACAAATCAAAAGCAAAAGAGTGCAGGTGCAGACGAAACAATACATGCGAAACGATTGGAGAGATATCGAATCATATCGGGGCACAGGAAGTATCAAATGTGGCCCAATTATTATCACTCCTGGACAGCCTCTTCTAACCCTGAGGTGTGAACAATGATTCCTAAGTTAAAACAGGGAGAGACAGAGACAGTGAGATGATGAATATAAACGGGTGCGAGACAGGATGAGAGAGAAAGATCACAGTGACTTTCCATCACCTCAACGGAGATTCTCTGAAGAGGCCTCCTACACCTCCAGCTCATCCATTTTTAAAAATGACCGTCTGAGGAGGTAAGCATCCACTGTAAGGGCTCGCTTTTCTCTGTCTCTGCAGACATGAGGAAAAGAAAGGGGCACCCCAGGTACTCAGGTTCAGACCCCGCTATCGGATGGAAGGAGGGAGGGAAAGAGAATGAAAGAGAGAAAGGTGCCAGACATGAAAACAAATGAGGGACCGCTTCGTTTTTTAAGACTTCTTACATTCTTAAACAGCTCCGTTGCTTTCAGTCAGACTCAAGTGTTTTATTAGCTTAAGGCTTTTAACTACATTTAACAAGAGGTTGGCAATGTCGATTTTTTAATTTGTTTTTACAGGAGTTGAACTTAACGTTGTTATGTTTGTTTATTTTCCGGGATTGTCCATCATTTCCGTTGCTGTAGCGGTTTGTCAAAGACCATCACAATCATTAGTCACAATGAAGCCAGACACAAGGATTTATGGGTAAAAGAAGAGGGCTAGTCTGCTCCAGGAATATGAATGAGTTTCCTGTTAACAGGGTAAGAGTGGGCAGGTGTTGGTTTCGGGTAAATGATGCTGTGTTTGGATGGTTGGGATGCAAAATAAAGCCTTTTATATGTCTAGACTCAGCTAGGCGAAGACTCATACTCTAGGAGCACACACACACACACACACACTCACTCTTGCAGTATAGGCCCATGCTATCTCTCTCTCTGCCTTTTTTTCTACCCTTCTTTCTTCAAGAGAAAATGTGAGAAAAATGATAGTCTGGGAGAAATTCTTGCCTTTTGTGTTTTATTTGAATCAATAAGGTCACCCATCCTCAACTGGTTTTCTCTCTTGCTCTCTTTCTTTCATTCTTTCTTTCTTTCCTTCTCTCACACACACACTTTCTGTCTCAATCAGATCCATACCGCAGCCGTACCTCATTAGCAAGAAAACCACCCCACCCCCTTGTGCTCAACTTTTACACACACACACACACTCTTACACACACAACTCTTACACACACACAAGCACAGATCCAAGACCCCTCTCCCCCCACAGGTTTTATAGATCAGAGAAAATGTGCTCATTGTTTTAATTAAATCAACTCAGGGTTTAATCCCAGCAGAAAAACCAGGCAGCACGCATCGCCAAGGTCACTCTGACTCTCACACACACACACACACACACACACACACACACACACACACACACACACACACTTCTGCACAGTCACCCTGTCACTGTCAGTAACGCTCTCAGCACTGACTCTCCTGTAGAAATGCAGCATGTCCAGTTCCTGCTGAGACACCAGAATGTCCAGTCTTCTATCTCAGATAGCCTCTGAATCTTCCACACCAACACTCAAGGTTGTGGTTTTCGTAGCAGCAAGCCACAAGTGAAGCCAAGGTTAACTTTCAGACTTCCATGTCTTCTGTGATGATTGACACATCTCCTAAATCACAACTCCCATGTTTTTCACTGACTCGGTTAGGTTTCCCGAAGAGATACCCTGCAGAAAGAATACTTAAATATGTTACTTGCAGTTTTGCTGGATGGCTGGTGAGGCAGAAGGTTCACCTGTCAAGTCCAGCCCAGGTTCCAGTCACATTGTGCTGGCTAAGATTGTCCATCTGCACAGGCTGTCAGTGGACCTCCAGCCTGACCGAGTTTCACTGGCGCATTCTAAACATTCTGGTACTCAACCATGCTCACTTAAAGACATAATACCCACTGGACAGACAGCCTCAGGACGTGCCTGTTCATGTGTGTGTGTATATGTGCTTATCTGAGTGTGTGTGTGTGGCAGTATAAAACAATGGCCACTACAGAAGCTCCAGATATTTCAGCAGGCTGATATCTACCTGTGCTGCATGACTGTGTGTGCGGGTGTGAGTAAGTGTGTGTGTGCGGAGAGACAGAGAAGGTGGCAGAGTAGCAGTGTGTGTGTGTGTGTGTGTTTTCAATACTGCTAGTCTGGGTTCTCAGTCTCTTTCATCTCCAACCCCCCCATACATCTCACACAGCCAGTCCTCAAAGGCCCACAATGCTCAGTCCACCAGGCAAGCCAGACAGCAAGTCACTCTCCTGGGAACTGGAAGCCCTTTCCTGTTCAGACTGTCGTTTGGGGGGGAGGGGGGGGGGGTGGTAGGGGTGGACACACGCTCACATAGATATCCTGCTGCATATAAAAGCACATATATGGAACCTAGACACACACACAAACACACCCACACACTCATAACTATAGGACATACAGAAATGAATGTATGGACATACAGACAAACACACCGGACCTAGCTTCAAACCCATGACAGTAATCCTGTGATGTATTATTGATAAGAGAGAAAAACTGTTAAAAGGATCAGTAGGTATTGATGTCTATTAGATTCTGGCTGACTGATTGAGGTAATTATAGGATAAAACACGTCTGTCAGGTTAACTTTGAATTTGTCAGGTGCAGATTAATAAATATGTCAGTCCTAGAGATAAGAATGCTGTCTATTGCTGTTAAATGTTGAGCAGAAGCACAGGTATAGCTTTAATGAGGGAATGTGTGTGTTGTAGGGCATCTACATAATGTGTAACAACAGGGGGCAATGTTTTACAGAATGCTTCACGGAACCACGGCCGCTTGGGCTCTTCAGTCAGTGAGCTTCTCAGCAGTGTTGTTAATGCAAAGCTTTCTGTCTTTGGTAGAGAAAGAGTGTGTTTGTGTGTGTGGTTAAAAAGGCAGAATTATGAGTCATAGAGTAGTTCAACTCTATGACTCATAGTAGGAATGCAGGCACTTCTCATGGTTTTCTTTTTGTGAATACCTTTGTAAGCGTACATCATCCTGGTAATACTAACGTTGTGTATGCGAGGGGACATGCGACAGGACATTCACAAGAGGACAAGAAAAGGCTTAACAAAGTGAACTGTCTGGAGACAGACAGCTAAAGGAGAGAGAGATGGAGAGATGCTGAGGAGATTGAACTGTCTGGAGACAGACAGCTAAAGGAGAGAGAGATGGAGAGATGGTGAGGAGATTGTGTCTGTAGCTACAGTTTCTCCAGGTGTAGGACCCCCTTGAGACCCCTCAGAACTGAGCGTGCTCGGTGAGCTCAACACTCTGCTCCTACAACTGATTAGAAACTAACCCTAACCTCCCTGGGACTAACCCTAACCTCCCTGGGACTAACCCTAACCTCCCTGGGACTAACCCTAACCTCCCTGGGACTAACCCTAACCTCTCTGGGACTAACCCTAACCTCCCTGGGACTAACCCTAACCTCCCTGGGACTAACCCTAACCTCTCTGGGACTAACCCTAACCTCCCTGGGACTAACCCTAACCTCCCTGGGTCTAACCCTAACCTCTCTGGGACTAACCCTAACCTCCCTGGGTCTAACCCTAACCTCCCTGGGTCTAACCCTAACCTCCCTGGGACTAACCCTAACCTCTCTGGGACTAACCCTAACCTCCCTGGGACTAACCCTAACCTCCCTGGGTCTAACCCTAACCTCCCTGGGTCTAACCCTAACCTCCCTGGGTTGTGGAGGCAGTGGATTTCTGGGGGCAACATGGGACACCAGAATGCTAGACAACAGACTAGCGACATTTCGCTGTCTCACTGCCTTCATTTAATACTTCTAACATGTAATTTATGTAATATTAGTGTAATAAATGGACAAGACTTGAAATATACCTTTTCTATTCATAACTTAAATCAATACAATTCCTTTAAATATCATTAAAAAACTAGATAGAAAGTCTGGAATTAAACTTTATAGTACTGAAATGATACAGTATTGTATCGGTATAATCTATTGTTGATTATCAGACAATAAAAAGTTCCTGATTTGTCGTCTTCCATAATTTAGTTGTACAATCTACACAATTAAAACGTCACCAGCGATGTGTATTTGAATGTCAACAAGGTGTCAGTGAAATTACACTTGTGCTTCACCTGGATGAGTCTTGAGGTGAAAGGTCATTTCTGCTCTCTTGAACTCCTAATCATTGACTACTTGTTATTCAAAGAATGTACCTCAAGGCTTATCTACGGTGGCCCTGAAGTGCAAAACACACCCACTAATATGAGTACATTCCCCAAATGAAAACACTCCCCCTAAATACGAGTCAACTCACCCCAAATAGGATGACTTGCTCATTTGTCTATTTGACCATACATTTTTCTTCCTTTAAAGTGAGGCTGATTGAGTGACTGACCTCTTATCACCCATTCAATGTTTGTGTTGAACACACACCAATAAAGAACATTTACCATCCATCAATTTCAGTGGTTTGTATTGGTTACTAATTTAGCACTCTGAAAGTGTGTATTCTCCAGGCACATCTCTTCATTCACTCTCAGAAGCAACAAATACAGTTTGTGTCTGTCAGGCTCTCAAACCACTGATTAGTCTTGGGCTTTGAGTCCTCTGGTTACTCAGTATGAATGTGACACTAGAATGAGTTTTTGTATCAGGAGACTTAAGGAGAAAAGATGAGATAATAGATTGCCGTCAGAAAATTTAAAACTGTAGCCTACATTGCAAACACTGGTACAATGTCTTCAAAGAATAACACCGGCTGTGTGATTTAAATGTCCTGTGAACTTCAAGATACGATGCGCAAGTTTATTGAAATATGATTATTGCAGGTCGTAAGCTAGCCTATTTTTAGGCTCTCCTCTCAAATAGCTTCAACTTCAAAACGTAACTCTGAACATTTCCTCCAACAAGGCCATTCAAGGTGTGACAAGGTGGATTTCAGGTTAGATTCCATTGTAAGGTAAACACTAAAGAACAACTAGGTCCATATTAAGTCAACATCGATTCACTGTCAAAGTAATATCACCTGATTCCATCTTGGGGGAGGGTGGGAAGGAAATCAGGAGGGAAATTAGAGAGGAGAAATTAGAAGAGAACCCTGTTTCATTCTACACTTCACTCTTAGTATTTTGAAGTGTAAATGAGCTGCAACAAATGTATGCTTTTTAATCTATGTAATCTTCATAAATAATAAGTATGCATACCTATTTAAGAAATATCAGTTGTAAAATTTAAGTAGGCTACATCCATGAAAATTATCCAAATGTTTGAATGTTTGATAGTAGTTTAAACAATAGGTTTGGATGTGATATAGTAAGAAAAAAAAGAAAAAAAAGAAAAAGAAAACAGACGCAAGCACACCTCTCAATTTCCCCAGAAAATGTACCCCCTCTGGTTAGCCGCCTACTTCCTTTACAGATTTAAATACCTGTTGATAAACAAACATTCCACTGCAAAAGCAATATGAGTAAACACGCATTAAACGAACACATATTTAACTGCTTAAACGTATAACTGAAGCTCAAAGGTAAACACTTCACCACTTGAGGGCTTGCTAGTTTCAAAGCGGAGGCATTTGTCTACCAATTCAACTTTTACTCGCTTTTCGGGAAACTTCAGAGAACGGACTATACCATTGCAGTTCAATAGAAGGGGTGAGTCATGCGGCTCCAACAACACAAGTCCCGCCTCGGTGTGTATACTAGAAGAGATTTGGGGATATAAAATGAAGGAACTCTGTTTTACAGCGTATTTAAGCCAGAGTTCCACCGGCGGACTCACAGAGCTACTCGACATTTATACCATCTTAATGTTCTGAAAACACTCATCAACAGATCATTTCTGTATCACTCAAAGCTGACAACAATTCATCTCCTTCACCTCTCGCTGGCATTTCTGCCGGGTGGCTTGAGCGACACAGCATAGCCATGGCTGGGGAAGGTGTGGATCAGCGGGCGCTACAGTATGAGCAAACTTTGGTAAGTTTAACTTGTTGACTGTTGGAACTTCCTCGTTACTTAAACGTGGCTAGAGGCAGAAGTTGTCTTGTCACGCGACGCTTGTTGAAGCCATTGCCGAGTTTTTTAAATAAACGATCTTGTTAACTTTTGCACCTGGAATTTTTAGCTGCGTGAGAGACATCTGGACATCTTAATGTTGTTTATCTTTAAATGTCTGGGATCTGTAGCACACTTCATTATGTAATTTTCTCACATGCAGTTATGTAGCAATGGGGCTATTGTCAAAGCATCTGGATTTGGCCTGAACAAATGCCTGACTGTCTCAGTCCTCGCTCTAATGGCATTTTGTCTACAGTAGCCTACATATAGAAGCTATCCATAGCATGCGTTGTTTACAAAATCGTCCCATTGCCTTAGCACAAAAGACATTGTGAAGTGTCCAGGCGCACATTGCGACTGTGTGCGTGGGTTTCATAGGCTAAAACCCAAACAATGGGTGCCTTGAATGCATGTAGGCTATTGTGCAGGTTTAATATGCAGTGAAAATTTGCAAAATTTGGTTCAAAAGAAAATCATAGGAAAATGGCAATGACTCGACCAAGCGAGACTCTTGTCTCAAAGCTTACAACTGTTTCCCTGGCTATTTGAGCTTGACAATTCCACAGGTGTGCTCATTAAATTCCACCCTCTGAAGACAAAGTCTAAACAATTGCAATTCTAATGCGGCTCACTCATGTAAGCCGTCTGCTACTGGTGTTTATATAACCAGTCAAGTGCTTGGTATGAGCAAATGCACGTTGCTGTGAATAGACATCATCAAAAGCGCTCTTTGGTGTGGTTTCTTGTGGAAGCGAACTGCCCCAGCGCGCCTCGCGGTTGACCCATTCTGTACGCCGTGGAATGAATGGGGGGAGGTGTAATGTGGCCTCCACGATTTGTCAGGAATGGCAGATAGACATTCATTCTGTAAATATCTCTTCCTTTCTTTTATCGATATAAAGTGATTCACTACGTTACCGTCAGGATTGCAATGAGGCATTGAAATAAGAGACTCAAAAACGCCACTCAACTTTACAGTCGTTCCACCTCTTTAAACATCTCTTTGTGCAGACTTCCCCCTCGCTGCTTTTAGCTGGCTGTGTGCGTGTTTGGAGAGATTACACAACTTGCGACCCGCTGATTCAGCGCTGAACGCTCCGTCAGCCTCACGGGGTCTCGTGCTTGGCTCACAGGCTGTCCAACAGGCTCGCGCGCCCCGCTCTAGAGTCACTCTGTAGCCTCTCTGTCTCTTTCTTTCTCTCTCCTTTCTCTTTTTCTCTCGCTTTGTCTACCTCCCTGTGTTCTCTGCAAAATCCCGTGGGTAGCCACGACAAGATTGCTTTGTCCGACCTGGACGGTGGATGCGTGGGCCTTTTTTATACAGTCAAACTAAAAGAAACGACAGTAAAAGTTGTAATTTATTATAACTGTAACTAAATTTCAACCACTACACTCACAGTCCCCCATTCTCTTTACCTTGTAAAGCACTTGACGCAGCCTATTGATTAAACAGGACGTAAACATCTCTCTATTAAAGACAGTTTGTTCTCGTGCGTTTAGTCTCGTCAGCTCTCGCTCTAGAACACCTCATTCCATCTGAGCTTCGAACGCCCCTTTCTTACTCTCGGTTATCTTGTCTGTCCCAATTCCGTGTACCATCCATCTCCTCTCCGGCCTATCTAATGCTACCACCCCCCCTCTCAGGTCAGTGAGGTCCATCCTATTTGCCACCATTCTCTACTTCCATCCGGGGGTGGGGGTGGGGGGGTGATTGTCCGTAGACATTTAGGAGGAAGTGGGATTGTTCCCCAAGGTTGATAATTGGGAACAAATGGGGCTCTTAATGAGATTACCCGCCCTCCCTTCTCAGAGACAGGTTGTCCCTGGTCCCTTGCTGTGACTTTGTTTCTGCTCGCTTGCTATTCCTGTGATCCGGGAGGATGCCACTCTGCTCATGTCATTACCTCAGAGACTGTGATGATCCCCTCCTTCCCAGAAGTCTTAATTCATTGTCTCTCCTTCCGTCCCCCTCTCCTCTGGCCCACCTCCTTCCCTCCCTCCTACCTTCCGCTGTCTCCTTCCATCTCTCCCTGTCTCCCTCCCTCCACCTCCTGCTCTCTCTCCCTCCATCTCTCCCCCATCTCTGTGTCCCTCCCTCCCTCCATCCCTTCTCATCCCTCATTTACAGACAACAGACAGAGCTCGTTCTCCATGGCTTGTTGCCGTGCTCTCATGGCTTGGCCAGGGTAATAGGCCGTGTGTGTGTTTGTGTCTATCTCAGATCATTATGAACTCCTCCGAGTCTTACCCTTTGTTTTAGAGGTTTGCGATTAGGTGTTTTTTTGGGGCGGTGTTCCCTGGCATGCTGAGCGTGTGCGTGGACGCTGTTTACAGCGTGAGATAAGAGCTGTCAGAGCGGGGAGATATGGCAGCAGTGGGGACAGAACCAGAAAACAACCTTGAGTCTGTGATGGGGAGTCCTCAGGAGAGGGGCACAGGCTGGCAGTCGGCTGGCAGATGGGTCATGTCTGGGTGATCTGCCACTCTGTAAATGACCTGGGCAGGGGGGCAGGGAGGCAGGGGGCTGGGGGGCAGGGAGGCAGGGGGCTGGGGGGCTGGGGGGCCGGAGGATGTGGACCAGAGGTGGACTTGTTATAAGACACGTCTGCTGAATGTGACTGATGGATACCTGGTTAGAGAGTAGAAGGATGGAGGGATGGTCTTCTTGTACTGGGCCGGTTGCCTGTGTGTGTGTGTGTGTGTGTGTATAAATAATGACCCCAAACTTTATGCAAACAAGCAATTGAAGGTAAGAAGTGTGGTGATCGATAGTGTTACCACACTGCTAGTGTTCTTGGGAGTCAGGTGGCTGAGCGGTTAGGGAATCGGGCTAGTAATCCGAAGGTTGCCAGTTCGATTCCCGGTCATGCCAACTGACGTTGTGTCCTTGGGCAAGGCACTTCACCCTACTTGCCTCGGGGAGATGTCCCTGTACTTACTGTAAGTCGCTCTGGATAAGAGCGTCTGCTAAATGACTAAATGAAATGTAAATGTTGAGTGTGTGTGTGTCTAGCTGCAGAACAAGTTAATTTGTAACCAAGTGTTATTTGCCGGTTAATCTCCTTGTTTGACTAATCTGGCTTTATTTAATCACAGCTCTTTTGATGTCAACATCTAAAGCAATAATGGCATTATTTTAACCTCCTATGTTATCGCTCTCTTAGTTTCAATATTGGTTCACAATTCGCTGTCCGTCACCTCGTTTTGTCTGGGAGGTCAACAGCTCCTTGACCTGTGTGTGTGTGTGTGTGTGTGTGTGTGTGTGTGTGTGTGTGTGTGTGTGTGTGTGTGTGTGCGTGTGTGTAGGTTTTGTGATTTACTTGGCGTGAGAAAGGGAATGTTGCCTAACGTTTACTCAGGGGCTATGAATATCGGCGAGTGGCACTTCCAGATAAGGATCAAGGGTTTCACAACAAAGATCACCTTTTTTCCAAAGGCCAGTCGATACCTACCGAGTGTATTCACTTTGTTCCACAAGGCCATGAGAATGTGTCGTCACTGGTGTTGTCAAGAGCAGCTACACAAACAATCATGGTCCGCTCAAAATCAAACGGCATCTCAACAATAGAGGGTCAACAATTACTAATGACAGAAGATATGATGGACGTCTGATTTAACAAAAAAGTTATTTAAATTCGTTACCCAACACATGAGCTGGGAATGAGTTCTTTGAAGTATTGACAGCCTTTAATGTGACGTGAATTTACTATCAATTGATATCATCAAATGGTCATTTACTGTTTGAATATTGATTGATTGATAGTCAAGTAAGTTTAAAGACTTTTGATCGTTTGAGGCTTTTGTTTCAGCTTGTGTTTTTCCACCGTGTCTTCTCCGCTTGTCCTCCTCAGGAACAGACTCTCAGGACTCACCTCAGCCAACCTCAGGAAACCTTGATCCTATCGAGTCAGGTGGCTGAGCGGTGAGGGAATTGGGCTAGTAATCAGAAGGTTGCAAGTTCGATTCCTGGCCGTGCCAAAAAATGACGATGTGTCCTTGGGCAAGGCACTTCACCCTACTTGCCTAGGGGGAATGTCCCTGTACTTACTGTAAGTCGCTCTGGATAAGAGCGTCTGCTAAAATGACTAAATGTAAATGTATCGAGGTTACACACAAACTATAACCTCCCGCTATGACATGAAGTGAGTTGGACATGAAGTGAGTTGAACATTAGTGTGTTCCTTCAGTCACTGGCAGTCATCCTTTTACTGAAGGGAAGAATACCCAGGGAGCTGAACATGAACTTGACAGATCAGATGTGCAGTGCCGTATCAGGGATCGGATGTGTTTGTCTGATGTGTTTGGTGTTGAAGGCTGCTATCTGTAAGCTTTTGTTTTGAATATCAACCAGCTCTCACAAGACAAGAGGCCAGGCCTGAGGGGTTGGGCGCACACACACACAGACACACACACACACACACACACACACACACACACACACACACACACACACACAGACACACACACTGACACACAGACACACACACATCCCCTTGATCTTTGCCGTCCCTACATGCAGGTTCCAATAACCGTCCAGGACAGCTTATAAAAGTTGTTATTTGATCCGACCTGCCCTTTTTATTCAAACAAAAATCTAGGTTGTTTTGCCGTCTTCAAAGTTCCACTTCTACGTGTTCAGTCTGTTGTCCACCAGCTAAACGCGTCGCTCAATATTGCATTGTTCCGGGCCTGAGCTGGGTTTGTGTGTGTGTGTTTGTGTGTGTGTGTGTGTTTCCTCTCTCTTTATTAATCAGAAGATGGTGTGATCAATAGCAGAGAGGTATGAAGTAAGTGTTGCCTGGCGATGTGCCTGGAGGTCTGAGGCCTCCTGCTGGAGCTGGGTTAAGGACAGGGGTTGGGAGTTTGGACCCGGCCCAGTTCAGCATCAGACCAGGGGCTGGGAGTTTGGACCCGGCCCAGTTCAGGTTAAGACCAGGGGCTGGGAGTTTGGACCTGGCTGAGCTCAGCCTCAGACCAGGGGCTGGGAGTTTGGACCTGGCCCAGTTCAGGTTAAGACCAGGGTCTGGGAGTTTGGACCCGACCCAGCTCAGGTTAAGACCAGGGTCTGGGAGTTTGGACCTGACCCAGCTCAGGTTAAGACCAGGGTCTGGGAGTTTGGACCCGGCCCAGCTGCGGTTCAGACCAGGGGCTGGGAGTTTGGACCTGGCTGAGCTCAGGTGCTACAGGGGAGCGTACAGCACCAACACAGGCTAAGTGTGGACCTGTAAACAGATGCATGGACACGTGTGCACTAGACTAGATATAGAAGTGGGCGGTGTTACTTGTGGGGGTGGATGCAGGAATACACTGTGTGTGTCTTCCATTCCAGTGTCATGTGGCTGTTTGTCACTTAGGCCATAGTGTCACGGTGTGAAGACTGCCCTTCCTGTACTTTTCCTAGTGACACCAGTATGACAAAGATCCTGTTGTCCAGCTTAATGTGACTCCACTCCAAAATCCCAAACCATGATCTCTTACCCCACCCATTGTGACATCATCTAAACACTCTAATTCTGCTGACATCACAGATAACTTATTGGTTCATCCCCTCATGCTGTGTTCACACCAAACGCCCGAATGAAGCGAATTTTCGCATCACGTTCATTCACGCGAATAGCTAACTGTTTTTTTTTTTTCGGCTTCCACCATGTCCAAAATTACTACTATAAACAAATACGAAGTAGTGTCGTTTGAGGACACTAGTGAGGATGCCCACAGACAGCTACAATACTGTTGCCCTCCATACTAAAACGTCAGTGACATCTCAACGCGAATCTTTGGACAGAAACGCGCTAGACGTGAATAGCGCAAATTCGCCTCATTCGCGCAAATTTGTGTAATCTTGCCGCGCGAAAAAATCTCTTCGCGTTCGGTGTCAACACAGCATCAGCTTCCAATGTGACTGGTTTGTTGATCAGCATTGT
This sequence comes from Osmerus mordax, assembly GCF_038355195.1. NCBI lineage: Eukaryota > Metazoa > Chordata > Actinopteri > Osmeriformes > Osmeridae > Osmerus > Osmerus mordax. Next base: position 33,321 of record NW_027120370.1, on the reverse strand, counting down.
GACATCACAAAGCTCTTCCATCGTGACATCACAATGAAACGGCCTCCAGTTTTGACATGGCATTCTGAATCCCTGTTTGTTTGTGTTATGTTGTCACCCACCAACGAAAGAGCAGGTTGTGGCCATTAAGGCTTTGATTGAGTCGATCAATGCTGTGTTGTTGGCGGGCGTGTGATTGGGCCTTTCAGGTCAGGCAGGTGGGGATGAGAGGGAAGGCTGTTTAACGTTGGGTGAACAGACGATGGTTTGTCATTAGTGCTGTGTGAACACAAACACACAGTCACACACCAGACACACACAGACACATACAAGGATTTAATCAGTTCTCCGTACACACAGCCTCTTTCTGCTCTGTGTAACGACTTTCCTTCATCTTCCGTTGGTAATTAAGGATCCTAACTGGAGCTAATGAGTGCTGGCTCAGGGCGTGGGAGAGAGAGCACAGGTGATTAACACTCTGGACTGTGGAGAGGACTACAGTACACCCCCCCCCCCCCCCCTTTATGGCTGTGTCTCTGTCTGTCTCTGTGTCTGTCTCTGTGTGTGTGTCTCTCTTCTCTCTCTCAATTTCTAATCCAATATCGTATTATTTGTCTCTCATTTGCTTTTAACTTGTGTGTGTGTGTGTCCTCTCACTGAACCGCAGTTATGTCCGGTGTGTGCTCTCTGTGACCCTGGTGGTGTAAATCTGTTGTCTCTGTGTTTCCTGACAACACAGGGAGACACACACACACACACACACACACATTGTATTACTGAGGCACTAGGAGGGTATGTGTGATTGTCCTCAGCAACCTCCCAGTCCAACACAGCTCACAAGGTAGTACTGTAGGTTTGGTTTTCAGACGTGGGTTCAGAACAGGGTAGCTTCTACCCTGTTATGGTGGGTGGGGAGGGGAGGAGGGGTGGGGTGGGGAGGGGGGGTGGGAATGGGAGGGGAGGGGAGGGGGGGGTGGGGAGGGGAGGGAAGGTGCAGGCAGGATAGATGGGCTGTATAATGTGATGTGACGGCGAGGGAAAAGGAGAGATTAAGTTGGAGCGTTAAGGGGCCAACCGCTCTGTTGTAGAGACCCCTGCACACACATACACACACACACGCAGGAACACTCACATACACACACACACATACACACCCATAAGCATGCATACATACTATCCATACACACACACTTAGACGCAAATACAAGCACATGCTCACACAAAAAGTATTTGTTCCTAAATTATTGTGACTGTGTTCGTGTCTATTTAAGTTCAATAGACACAAAGTGCCCACAGCAGTTGCCCTGACAACAACTGACTTCTAGAAATCGTGATGGCAACTAGGTGACTCAACTATGACATTCTACCTGATGGTTTGGCCAAAATCTACTACTGCAAAAAAAAACCAACAACAGCTATCTTCATTTTCGGCAATGTCATCTTATATTTTCAGAAGTTCTCGGATGGTTACTTCCTCCCTCCAGCAGTGTGTGTTTGTTTGTTTTCTGTTGTTATTTTCGTTGACTGTCTAGGAAAACAAATTCCGACATTCCACTCCTGTGAGAGTTGAGTGTGGCTATCCTCTGCCCCCCCACATTCTGACCACAACACACACACACACACACACACACACACCTACATGCATGCACACAAACACACACTTGCACTAAGTCACGTGCATTGGCCCATGCACACAAACAGAGGCATATATTATCATTCACACACACCCACACTCTCACCCACACGGTTTCTCTCTGACACACATGCATACACACACACATGCCAAGACCTTCCCACGCAGTGCTAGTTACAGTGCAGAGTGTGTGACTGGAGTGTTAACCAGCCCAATCTGGATTTGATCCAGGACTGACCTATCAATCACTGGCTGGACTCCCCCCCCCCCCCCCCCCCCCCCCTGCTCTAAACCTCACCCCTCTCTTTTTTCTCCGTCCCTAACCCTACATCCCTCTCTCTCTCTTCCAACCCCTTCTCCAATCCCTCTATCCCCCTCTGCTTCTCTAATCCTGTTCCTCTCTTTCATTTTTGGTGAACTCTCTTCACCCCTCAGCTGTGTCCTCTCTCCCTCTCTTTCTCTCCCTCTCTCCCTGTCTCTCTTTCTCTCCTTGTCTCTCTCTGTCACTGTCTCTCTATCAGTTTGTCCTTTCTTCTCTCTGCCTGTACACACATGTTGCTGACCAGGGGGATGTTCTAGCAGCTCAGCTGCTCTCTGTGTGTTTGTGAAGGTTGAATAAGACTTACACACACACACACACACACTGAATGTGTCAAGACATGATGTTGATAGATGAAGATGATGATACGGTCCTTAGCCCTGTTTGACAGTCAGCCGGCCCCAGGGGCTCCGAGCGGGCGAGGTGTTGGCTGGGGCAGCGGGGGGCAGCGGGGGGCAGCGGGGGGGCAGCGGGGGGGCAGCGGGGGGCAGCGGGGGGCAGCGGGGGGCAGCGGGGGGGGCAGCGGGGGGGCAGCGGGGGGCAGCGGGGGGGCCTGTGTCCCCAGGGGCTCCGGGACCTTTGAGTCCCCTGATACTGGAGAGGTTCTGCTCTGTCTTTCCAGACTCACCTTCACTGACCGATGACAAGCAGACACTGATGTCAGTCAGTGTGTGTGTGTGTGTGTGAAGGTGTGTGTGACTGTTTGCCTGGGTGTGTGTGATCCTGTGTATTGGGGGTGTGGGAAGCCGTGTGTGTGTGTGTGTGTTTGTGTGTGTGTGTGTGTGTGTGTGTGTGTGTGTGTGTGTGTGTGTGTGTGTGTGTGGGTGTGTGTGTGTGTGTGTGTGTGTGTGTGTGTGTGTGTGTGTGTGTGTGTGTGTGTGTGTGTGTGTGTGTGTGTGTGTGTGTGTGTGTGTGTGTGTGTGTGTGTGTGTGTGTGTGTGTGTGTGTGTGTGTGTGTGTGTGTGTGTGTGTGTGTGTGTGTGTGTGTGTGTGTGTGTGTGTGTGTGTGTGTGTGTGTGTGTGTGTGTGTGTGATGTCATGCCCCTGGGCATGGCTTGGCATGAGGCTTGGGGAGATGGCGGCAGAGAGAAAAGACAACGCTTGTCATCCGGTGTGGGCACTGCGATCCGCATTGACGGGTACCACTGCCAACCTGGCCCTTGTTCGCCCTGTTGTACTCTGAATGTGTTCACGTTCAGCAGAACCCACCTCGTGGACACCACCTGAATATCGAGCGCTTCTCAGATCGTGACATTTAGAAAGTGCACAAGTTCAATTTCAGCATCGACGTCTCAAACTTTAAAAACTCAATGTCCTCTTTTTTTAAGTTATAGGTTAAATGTAAAACGGAGGGGGAAAATATTTCCCAACGGTAAAGATTGAAGTGGAGTTTTGACACGCTTATTCTCGGGGGCGAAATGCCATGTATTTGACTGGATCATTGTGGACATGGAGCCCTTCAACAACCTGTCCTTTTCAGAATCTAAAGCACTAAATGTTCTTCTCCAGATAATCACTGCTCCAGTCTCTGCCTGAGAGCCGTCACATAAAGGAGTTAGTGTGAAGCGCCATGCTTCTCTGTTCCCTCCAGCGCACAGTTAATCCCTTCTTCCCTTCATCCTCCTGCCCTTCCCTCTCATCCCTCCGTTCTCCAGGGGACAGACAGAGAGAAAGAGGTGGACAGGTCTATGCAACGGGTAGTGGGGCAGGGCAGGGCGTTGACAAGGTGTCACTCTGCCACTTGCAGACTGGCTGGGGGTGTGTGTGTTGTGTGTGTGCGTGCGTGCGTGCGTGCGTGTGAGAGAGTGAGTGTTTCTCACGGGAGTATGTATTGCGGGAGAATCAGGTCCTTTGTGTGCCAGGACAGTGCCACCTGACGCTGTCTGGGGGGGAGGGGCGGAGCTACAAGATGACGCTGACACACCCCAGGTGTATGGAGGTGACTGGAGGGCGGGGGTATGGAGTGGGGAGGGGTGTGGAGTGGGGAGGGGTGTGGAGGAGGCGGGTTACACTAGTTTCTTAGTGGATTTATCACACCCATAGCATGGTGTCCCCCCCCCCCCCATATTACACCCGTTCTCTCTATCTCTCCCCTCTATTTTTCTGTCTCTCTCTTCCTACCTCCCACTCCAGTTCCCCTTTTCTCTCTGTCATAGTCAGGCTTGTGCAGCCTGAAATATCATCCCTATCCATTCCTGTTGTGGGTAGGCGTTTTTTCCTCTTTCTTTAGTGGTAGTGTGTGAGCACATGCTGTGTGTCTGTGTGTGTGTGTGTGTGTGTGTGTGTGTGCGTGAAATCCAAAACCTCTGTCGGAGGCTAGATATGAGCTTGTAGGAGGCATCTCCAATCACCTCTCCTCCCTCTCCAGCTGACTGTTCTCTCTTTTAAAGTCTCTCTTTCTCTGTCTCTCTCTCTTTCTCTGTCTCTCTCCCTCTTCCTTTCTTTCTTTCTCTTCATTTCTCTCTCTCTCTCTCTCTCTCTCTCTCTCTCTCTCTCTCTCTCTCTCTCTCTCTCTCTCTCTCTCTCTCCTTGTGTCTCTCCTTGTGTCTCTCCTTGTGTCTCTGAAATGATTGACTTGTCAGGTGAGATGTATGGGCTTCCATAAGACAGTCCAGTTTGTCCATCGGGGGGGCATAGGGAATCACATTTATTGGTATAACACACTGAGGTGTGTGTGTGTTGTGTTGAGAGAAAGACTGTGTGTAGGTATGTTTTTGTGAGAGAGTGAGAGGGAGGGGGGAGGGAGAGGGAGAGAAAAGGGCAGGGGGAGGGGTGAGGTTTAGATCTATTAGTATGGATATGAGACCGGGGTGGTGTTATGGTTGATTGAGTTTGAGACTGTGCAGCAGTTTCGTACTCCACTCTATTCTCGTTAAAGTCGGATCGATAAGATCTATTTTTATCTCTTCTTTTCTCTCCCTCCTTCTCTCCTCCTCCTCTTAAGCGGTCCTCCTCCTGGTGCTATGAACCCTCTCCCATCGATATCTCTCTCTCTCTCTCTCTCTCTCTCTAATAAGTTCTTCGAAGCCTCAGCAATTCTGCTCCTGTGAGAGAAGAGAGAGGGAGGGAGGGACCAGTTGGTGGTTGGCTCTCTTGCCGCTGGATGGGTATGGTGAATTGTGGGAGGAATACACTCCCTCTGGCATGTACACACACACAAGCACACGCACACAGTTACAGTACACATGCAAGTATACTCTTCAGAGCTGTATTATCAGATAATGTTACTGTTTGCTACCCTTGCCTACATAATGATTAAACATGATATGATTTTACCCGCACACACACTCTGACCTTGAAAAACCGCAAGGGTTGTTCATTCACACACACACTCGTCGATATGAATGTGGACATTGACCGCCCTATCACGTTCCTTTGTTACTGTGCCTGTAAATGATAGTGTTTACCTGCGTTAATAACCCACCAAATCCATACTGCACCACACAGTAGAGCCCAACCAATATGGATATTTGGGATCTGATACAGATTCAAACTTTTATTCCCATTTTTTTTACATATATAAATATCAAACGATGGTACAGTGGCCATTCTGTACCAGACATGGAATTACTTCAGCAACAGGAGGTTTAGTATAGCTTGTTGAAGTTAGCCTTCAACAAGACACTCCCTGAACTGCACATCGGTCCTCTTTAACTCAAAGTGATCGCTGATCTGATACGGTCTGATTGGTGTTAGCAGCCAAGTGGGCCTGAGGTTTACACCTGTCCAGCCCTGCCTCAACACTGTGGTCAGAGAGGGAGAGCGGGGGGATTGATATTGAGTAAGACACACACTAGAATATGTCAGAGCTGGTTCCTGTTGAGGGAGGTTGTTGCTTAGGGGCCCAATCTGCTCAAATATATCCTTTAGCTAACCACCGTGTACTAGAGAGCATGTGTGTGGTTTTCTTATTCACTTTAAAAGGAGTCAGGTGGCTGAGCGGTGAGGGAATCGGGCTAGAAATCAGAAGGTCGCTGGTTCGATTCTTTGCTGTGCCAAATGACGTTGTGTCCTTGGGCAAGGCACTTCACCCTACTTGCCTCGGGGGAATGTCCCTCTACTTACTGTAAGTCGCTCTGGATAAGAGCATCTGCTAAATGACTAAATGTAAATGTAATGTAATGTAAATGGTGGTTATTGTATTATTGAAGTGCCTTGCCCAAGGACACAACGTCATTTTGCACAGCCGGAGAGGGAGAGAGGGAGAGAGGGAGAGAGGGAGAGAGGGAGAGAGGGAGAGATAGGGGTATGGCGTACACAGTGCTAAGTTGAGGCCCTGTGGGTGTTGTGGTCATATTGTTGATCACTGTCTCAGCTCCACGCTAATGACCCCACCCCTTCCCCACTCAGCTCAGCACCTGCCTTCAGAGTGTGAACACCAGTTAGAGATCCTTATGCGCACACACACACACACACACACAACCGATAACCCTCTCTCTTGCTCTCTCGTTCTCTCTCTCGCTCTCTCTCTCTCTCTTTCTCCCCCCTCCTTTGTCTTTCATCTCGCTGTGAATAAGAGACGAGGAAGGGAAGAAAAACGGAAGAGAGAGAAAGGTGATGAATAAAGGAGGGATGGAAATAAAATGGGAGGTTTTACAGAGATCAAAAGCTGCAGTGATCCTACCTAGGTGTGGGATGAGCAGGGCAAACCTCCTCGGTCACAATTACACAAGGATCAACACCAGAAGCTGGGATACTGGAACATTTTACCGTGCTGGTGTGTGTGTGTGTGCGTGCTCCTCCTCCCCAGTGTGCGGTTAAGTGAGTCTCATTGATCTTCTCCACTCCTCATTAACAGTTGATTAATCTTTTGAGCTCAGAGAGAGAGAGGGGAGAGGAGAGAGAGAGAGAGGAGAGAGAGAGAGAGAGGAGAGAGAGAGGAGAGAGAGAGAGAGGAGAGAGAGAGAGAGAGAGAGAGAGGGGAGAGAGGGGAGAGAGGGAGAGGGAAAGGGAGAGGGATGCAAATCTATTATACCTGCCCTGCTGGTTAATGGAGACACATACACCTGCAAAACATCAGGCACACACACACCTACACTAGCAGAGAGAGAGAGAGAGAGAGAGAGAAAGAGAGACAGAGACAGAGACAGAGAAAGAAGACAATGAAATGGAGGCATGGATGTTTCAATTATTCAAACACCCTCTGAAGTTAATCATTAGATCTGCAAACAAGCTCTCTTATCCACACACACACACACCCCATCAGTTTGGAGGTAATCAGCACCGTGAATGGCTGTGCCCTGTCTGAAGTCTGGCTAAATCACAGAGATTGATTGAATCAGTCAGATGAGGTGTGTGTCTTTATGTCTGTAGGTGTGTGTGTCTTTATGTCTGTAGGTGTGTGTGTCTGTAGGTGTGTGTGTGTGTGTCTTTATGTCTGTAGGTGTGTGTGTGTCTTTGTGTGTGTGTGTGTGTGTGTGTCTTTATATCTGTAGGTGTGTGTGTGTGTGTGTGTGTGTGTGTCTTTATATCTGTAGGTGTGTGTGTGTTCAGAGTATGTGTCCCACAAACTACTCGCCTTTCGCTCAAATATGATGGAATAAAATTGTGAAGGCACACACACACACACATATATATACACACACACACACACACAAACCCCACAGCCATATTTCCTCCATTCCCCTGAGCTAGTGATAGAGGAGTTATAACACAGTGTCGCCCTGTTGACCTCATGCTGTCTGCCACACATGTTAATGATTCCACAGCTCCCAGAACCAAAAGGTGGGCCTGACTTAACTGGTTAGGCAATTACATAGTTCTCTTTGTGTGTGTGTGTGTGTGTGTGTGTCTTCCAGTAAATCTATTTTAACCAGGGGCAGATTATTAGGTCCATGGAAGCGAAGGCTTTATTCTAAGAAATTCTGCTTAGATTATGGGGGACAGGATCGGACAGTGAGTGTGTGTGTGTGTAGGTGTTATGAGTTTGTTGTTAGAAAGAATGGGAGTGGTTTGTAGAGATTATAGAAATAGCCTTGATGTGTGTGTGTGACAGAGAGAGAGGGAGAGAGAGAGAGGGCTGTTGGCATTAGCAGGGATCAGTGGACAGGCAGTGGTGGATTTGAAGAGGGATCAGAGTGTGTGTGTGTGTGTTCCTCATCCCATGGAACATCTAAAAGGTGCCAGCACCCCCAGAGAGTGAACCCTGGCCTCAGCATCAGGCCCCCCTGGTCACCCCCCTGGTCACCCCCTGGTCACTCCCCTGGTCACCCCCCTGGTCACCCCCCCTGGTCACCCCCCTGGTCACACCCCTGGTCACCCCCCTGGTCACCCCCCTGGTCACTCCCCTGGTCACCCCCCTGGTCACACCCCTGGTCACCCCCCTGGTCACCCCCCTGGTCACACCCCTGGTCACACCCCTGGTCACCCCCCTGGTCACACCCCTGGTCACCCCCCTGGTCACCCCCCTGGTCACCCCCCTGGTCACACCCCTGGTCACCCCCCTGGTCACACCCCTGGTCACCCCCCTGGTCACCCCCCTGGTCACTCCCCTGGTCACCCCCCTGGTCACCCTGGGAGCAGCCCACCAGCATCACCACCTCACCTCCCTCCTGGTGACGGCACCAGCCTTCTCACTTCTCTGTCGCACTTGATCAGTTCCTAACGGGCTAACATATGGTTATAAAGGTTATAAAATGTACTTTGCAGTTGCTAAATTGACAACCAGGCTGTTAAGAACAGTGTGTGCACACAGCCCTACAGTAGGCTGTAGTCTGGGAGTTGAGGCCGTCACACATCTTTGTGTTACTGTGGTACTGAGGTCAAAGGTCATGTTAATGTTGTTTAGATGTGCTGAATGAGAGGACACAGCTGGTGAACTTTGACCCCACTCGACCCTACAAATGTACAAACACACTATATACATGGGAAAAGGTTGTAGTGAGAAAGAGGTGCGTGTGTGTGTGTGTGTGAGAGAGAGAGAGTGTGTGTGTTTCCTTGATGTAAGTCAGAAGCTAACTGAATTTGTGGAAGCAGCGAAGCAGAAACGGGTAGCCTTCTCCTGTCCAATCACGTCACTGTTGCTTAGCGGTAAATGAGAAAGGCAGATAAAGTATGTGTTTTTGCAATGTTATTAACTGGACGCTGCGCAGTGCAGACACAGAATGGGTTGCGCAACTAGCGCTGGTTTTGGTTTTGTGGATCAGATCGACTGTGTTGCCAGGTCAGCCCGGTTGCCAGGTGTTTCAGACAACCCTCACCCCCCCCCCCCCCCCGCCCCCCCACCCTCCCCTACCCTGGCTTTGGTGGATTTGATTCTGAAGCTGTTCTCTTATTGCCTGGGTGGTGTGGATGGTTTGGTCAGCTGCGCTTCCCTGGGGAAACGAGAACAGCCACACACACACACACACACACACACAGCAACACACACACACATTGCCACTCACTCACACAAACAGCCGCACACACACACAGCCACAGACACACACAGCCACACACACACACACAGCCACAGACACACACAGCCACACACACACGTCTCTCTTCTCTTTCCTTTGTCTCTTTCTTGCGTTCTTTCTTTTCCTAAAAGGTGTGTGTGTGTTTGAGTTGTACATTGGGCTGAACTAATCTCATCTCTCGTGATCAAGCTGAGAAAGTTAATCTGCTTGAACAGCTTGCTTGAATGTGCGCCTAGGATTTCTGGATAATGTGTGAGTGTGTCAGTTACTGCAGGTGTTGTGTGTGTGTGTCTACATTTACAGGGGACATTGCTTATCTATGTGTGTATTATATGTGTGTGAGTGTGTGAGCCCCTGCATTTCAATACATTAGTAGCAGAGACCGTGTCTCCACATTGTGTGTGTGTGTGTGTGAGGGCACTCAGCACTGTCATAT
>NW_027120370.1:15000-23357 GCF_038355195.1 Osmerus mordax | reverse complement strand
TCTCTCTCTCTCTCTCTCTCTCTCTCTCTCTCTCTGTGTGTCTTTCTCTCTCTCTCTCTCTCTCTCTCTCTCTCTGTGTGTCTTTCTCTCTCTCTCTCTCTGTGTGTCTTTCTCTCTCTCTCTCTCTCTCTCTCTCTCTCTCTCTCTCTCTCTCTGTGTGTGTCTTTCTCCCTCTAAGATAAAATACCACACATTGAGTTTTGACTGGGTGGTTCCTGCTATTTCTTCTTCTTTCTCTTGTTTCCTTGTCTCTTACTCAAACCCTGCTCCCCCCCCCCTCCCACACACATGTGTGTCTCAAAAGTCTGCAGTGGCCTCCTTCCCTCATGTCCTCCACCTCAAATGCCACAGATCCTGTATCTCTGCATCTCAATAGTCCAGTGTCTTCCTCTCGTCTTTGAGATACGGATCAATTGATCTGTCGACCGATCCTGTCAATGTTGTCTATAAGCTTGGGGTCAGAGGTCAAATGTCACAGCCAATCTAAAAAGAGGAGGACGTGTAGTGGTGGCTCCCTGACTGTCCCGACAGCTGACTTCCTCAAGTCCCACTTCTCTGTTCATGTCTTCTTCGTGTCCTCCTCACGTCCTGGACGCTGTCCCCCCGTCGAGCTCATATCTCCCGTCCCGCCACTTCATCTGGGATCAATTACATCAGGCAGGCACGCACAGCCGAGCGCCTATTTTCACGTTTGCCTATATTTGGCGTAATGATAGGCTCTCGACTCGCCAGGCCTTTGTTCTAGTGTTGTGTATTTGCTTCTTTATTTGGCCTGGTTTTTGAGGGGCACATCAGTCAGCCTGGTATTTTTGCCCTCTCGTTTTCCAACCCTGTCGCCGTTCCTCATCCGCCTCTGAAGTCTGAAGTCGCCTCTGAAGTCGCCTCGCTTAATTAAAACGTTGGGCTGACGATCGTGAACGTGGCCGCAAGGACGGCTCCCGGTGCATGCTGGGTAACGGCGGTTGGCGCTGAACGTAACAAACAAATCTCTTCCACCTCTCACACCCATGTCTGCTCTCTTCCACCCTTGCGCTCTTTCCTTCTTTCCTTCTTTCTTTCTTTATTACTTTCCTTCTTCATTTCCTTCCCTCTATCCTTCCTTAGTCATTCTGCCCATGGCTCAAGGTCCTGGTAATCAATTCATTAGGATCCACTACTGGAATAAGGGCTTAACTTCTCCCTCACTGGCTTAGACACACACATACACACACACTCTTTTTCTCTTGAACAGACACACCCACACATTCTGCCACTTTGTACTTCCGAAAAAATCCATCATATCGGTTGTTGTCTGGTCACACTCCCTATTTCTTAGGCTGAGCTGTTAAGCCTGCTACGGCATTCTTAAACGATCCCCGCACCATGGAGCAGCCTGTGTAGACTCCCCTGAGGGCCTCCGAAGCATTGCTCTGCGCTCGACTGTAATGTCTTAAGTCAAGTGGTCCTCTGCTGTGTACTGGGAAAGCTATCTTATCTAATGCGCACACCAATACGAACACTCACAGATATGAATATGAATACACACCAAGTATATGTACACACTGTCTCATGCACGCCACACTAAATTGAATACTCAAACTGATTTTTTAAATGAACACATGCACATTTATACACGCACGCGGGCGTGCGCACACAGAGAAATGTTTACGCATCCAGAATACACACACAATTACAGAGCAGAAAGTCCTCATCAAAACAACAACCAGGTAGGGATACACACTCACACACACACACACACACACACACACACACACTCCCAGGAGATTAGATCTGATGATCCGCAGTGTGGGAATGTGTTTTCAGCTGAGCTGAAGATGATGCACTCAGCACAAACAGACTGTCACTTCACAAGGAATAAAAGATGATCTTGTCTTTTTAGTCTGGTGCTGGGGGGCTGTGGGGGCTGGGGTCTGGGGTGGCTGGATCCTGGGGGGTCTAGCCCCTCAGTAGTGTGAAAGCCTCTGTTTAGACTGGGGTTTGGAGCCCCTTCTCTTACGCCAGCGTCACCTGACACCTGTCAATCCCCTGCCTACCCTGCCCTGGCACCACATACATGGACACTGGCTGCAGGGGTGTCACCATGACAACGCCCTCCTCAGGTTACCGAGGGAACGTGCGGGCATCTGGGAAAGATAAGTCAATGTTTTTTTTTTAAGAAAGATTCTCAGTGTATCAATTACAGCTACATGATGTTGAACTTGGGGAAAGCTTGCAACGGCAATTTCCTGGTACTCTATTGTAACACTGTCAACAACACCTTGCACCTGAAGTCTAATATGCGATGGCCTCTCCGCTATGGTTGGGGGTGGGCATTAATTTTCTACGGGCTTTATCTGAAAATACGCCATATATATATCTCTGCTGGTGAAACGATTCGTTTTTAGGAGGAGTTAGGAGCACATGAACAAAAGTGTTAAATGCCGTGTAAGAAGGGTCCAGATATCTTTTTCCCACTCCATCACTCCACTCACACCTGACGAAGCCAGCGTAGTTATGGTAAGTCTCCAAAAACCACATGCAGTAGACGCATACAGGACAGTAGACATGCTGTAGAGACATGCGGTAGATACAAAAGAACTGTGGATACATGCTGTAGATACAGTAGATGCCCTACTAGAGAATATGTATAGAGTAGTAGATCAGCGATTGAAAGACCAATGAAAAATAAAATACGAAAAATAAATATCAAAATATTTATATATATTGTTGGTAAATTATTAGAAAAATTCTTACTAATTTTAAAATTATATTTTGCCTTTAATTCATGACCGAACCACCAATAGTTAAGCTTGGAACGTTGTCAGTAGCCCAACTGACATCCGCTTGCCTACGTGCACGCATTACTTCTGCATTGCATAACCCACGTCGACAACGTCCGGTAGCTAGCAGTTACGTTCTCGCTCAGAAAATGCCGTTTTTTACAAGGAGTTTGTGTTATCTTCCCGAATTGACAATTAACGATTTACATTGGATTCTATGTTGCTGCCATTCAAGCAAGAGGGAAAAGGAGTTCAAATTGTACGTTTTAAACCTCATCGACAATTACGAAGGGAAGGTTTAGGCTAACTCAAACAGTAAAAGTAGCTAGGTAATTTTTGCTACATTAGCTATAATGTACTCAATTATCTGATTTGTCAGTTTGCTTGCTAGTCGTTAATGTTAACACAAATAATTGGTCTGTCGTATTTGTTCCCTATGGATAATGTAATGTAACATGTCGTTTTTAACAGCAATCTGGAAAGAGATGTCCGTGAGGGTGACCTTTTTTATCGGTCATGAAAAAAAGCTAGAAACCGCACTGAGGGCAGTAAGGTTAAGATAGCAATAGCTAAGTTGCTATTAGCTATTGATTGCTATTGCTAAGTTGCTATTAGCTATAGTATTTATAGTAGCTGGTTAACAACCTGTTCTATGTTTTCACGGAAATAATTATAACTGTCCTGTGCATAGCCAATGAAGCATTATCACAACGTTAAATAGAAAACATTGTGGTATATGAAACTATAGGAATGCTTGTAGTTATACAGGTTAACTCTCTTTCAAATGTTTTAAATGTTGGCGTGAAAGCGAACGGTTTGTCTCCCGTGGTGTTGTTAAACGTGTGATAAGCGCAAATTAAGTGAACGGATGTGGTGGGCGGCCGCTAAAATATTTGACCTATGGAAGTGGGCAGCAAAGTGAAAAAGGTTGGGAATGGCTGGAGTAGATCAAATACAGTAGAAACAGTAAATGCGTCGGCTTTTGCTGCATGAGTCTCTCACTCTCGTCTTCCTTCGTTTTCAACGCTACATTTTACTCTTACTGGATGAATAGGGTGTTCATTTATTCCCATTCAGATTTAATTTGAATAAAGTTAACAAAAACACCTCACAAAAAAAATGAAATAAGGCAGAGATTTTCTCCCAAGATTTCTCTCCCTTTTTTCTCTATTTTGTTTTTATTTCTCCCCTCATCTCTTTTCCATCTCCTTCGCACTTCTGTATCTTTGTTATCCCTCCTTCTCTCCCTTTTTATCTTTTCTCTTTTATTTTTGCTTACAGTAGTTGTATATCATCCGCCTTTCATCTCATGTTCACTCATTCCCCCTCTCACTTTTCCCCTGTTGACAGATAATCTTTAAAACTCACACATTTAGTCATTTAGCAGACGCTCTTATCCAGAGCGACTTACAGTAAGTACAGGGACATTCCCCCCGAGGCAAGTAGGGTGAAGTGCCTTGCCCAAGGACATAACGTCATTTGACTGGGCCGGGAATCGAACTGGCAACCTTCAGATTACTAGCCCGACTCCCTCACTGCTCAGCCACCTGACTCCCTGTGTCTGGTCCTGTGAACACATACACTCACACACACACATCTGCTGTAACCTTTGACGCCATTGTCAGACCATGGCATGAGCAGTTTACAGTCCACACTTGGCAGCCATAAATAATATATTAATAAGTGTGTGCGCGTATGTCTTTCTTCAAACCAGTGGGACTGTAGGCGTGTTTGTGTACACTGTACAGGATGTTAAGGGTGGTTATGCCTAAATCCTAGCTTCCAGGGTTAGCATAACATCTCACGCTACCTTGGTGTGCTCAGTGTTGGCTAAATAACTCATGTCCCCTGGACATGTGGGCCCTCTTCACAGGACCAGACACAGCCAGAGAGTCTGCCTCCGAACTGGGATTCTAGGAAATAATCAACTATTCTGAGTGTGTGTGTGTATGTGATAAGTTTTGCTATGGTGTGCCCTGAGCAGTTTGTTTTCTTGCGTACATGTGTGCTGTAGAGAGACATACTATACACCCTAAAACACACAGATAAAGTCAACTGTCTTAACCAAGTTCCCCTCAAGTCCCGGAGCGACGGCCAGTAACCACTTGCAGGCCCTACTGATTGCCTGTTGTGGTTGTACTGATCACAGTGGGCCCAGCCAGCAGGAAGTCCTTAGTGTTTCCTTTTCCTGTCAGCCACCCAGATGAATGTTGAAAATGGGGCTGCTGTCTGGATGGCCGCTGGACAGCTTCCTGTCTGCAAGGGGGTACATTCTGTTTCCCTGGACTGCGAGATCTGCTGACCTAGCATCTTGGCAGAGAGTGGAGAGCGTGTGTACGCTTGTTTTTATTGGCCACGAGGTGGATGTGTATGAGTGTGTGCATTGACTGATAGCATTCTGACCTGTGCTTCCTAGTTCTCTGTGTGTGAGAGAGAAAGAGAGAGAGTGTTTGAGGGCGGTGGTCCAGGTCCCTGGCAGCACACTGACCGTCCTCTGTGACCCCTGACCTCTGACCTACAGACAGGGAGGGTGCCTTGCTTGGCCGGTCACGGCCCGGCCCAGGAGGTCACCTCAGAGAAGAAGAATAACACTAATACATCAGCATCAGCATTACTGTCCTGGCTGGATGGCTGGATGGCTGGCTGGCTGGCTGGCTGGATGGCTGGCTGGCTGGCGAAGTCACGTACCCTTGATGCTTTTTTGCAACTAATTTCTTCTCTCTCAGTATGTGTTTGTGAGTGTCACTACAGGCTATTATGCGTAAGTATGAACAATAAAGAATACCTAGTGAATGCAAGTACTGTATGCACATGTGTGTTTGTCATGTCCACACCTCTCCTAGTTGTGCTGGCGTGTGGAACGTTGTCTACTCTCCTGACTGTGTGTGTGTGTGTGTTCCAGATGTATGGGCGCTACACCCAGGAGCTGGGGGTGTACGCCAAGGAGGAGGCGGCTCGCCTGCGGGAGGAGGCGGGGCTACGGCGGGGCATCAGCGAACGCTCGCGCTCCCTGGAGCTGCTGGAGTATGACAAGGGACGCTGTGCCAAGTGTCGCAGTGAGTAGCCCCCTTACACCTGGAACACACACAGCCCCCTTACACCTGGAACACACACAGCCCACATACACCTGGAACACACACACACACAGCCCCCATACACCTGGAACACACACACACACAGCCCACATACACCTGGAACACACACACACACAGCCCCCATACACCTGGAACACACACAGCCCACATACACCTGGAACACACACACACACTGCCCCCATACACCTGGAACACACACACACACAGCCCACATACACCTGGAACACACACACACACAGCCCCCATACACCTGGAACACACACAGTCCACATACACCTGGAACACACACAGCCCCCATACACCTGGAACACACACAGCCCCCTTACACCTGGAACACACACAGCCCCCATACACCTGGACACACACACACACAGCCCCCATACACCTGGAACACACACACACTTTTTTTGCAAATTCTTGTAAAAAAAAATCCAAATTATATTGACAATGATTTCATGTATAAAAGCAACAAAAGGGGAAAACGTCCCAGGGGGGGTGAATACTTCTTCTAGGCATCGCACATGTCGTGAACACCACTTTCAAGACTACCTGAACTCCATCCAGGTACGACCTCAACACTGTGATCAGTACCTTGATGAGGACGTGGGGCTTCTTGGCATCCGCTCGTGTTGATGGTGACAATACTGATAAGTAGTGTTTGCATGTGGGACAGGGAGAACAAATGACTTTGAGTTATTGACACCATCTCCACATACCAGACAAGATTAACACACACACACACACACACCAGTATAGGTGTCCTTCTCACCTCAGATGCAGGAGAGAGAGAAAGATCACGTGGTAATAAACAATCAGTTTTTGTGTGTGTGTGTGTGTGTGGTGGGGGGGGGGAAGAGTGTGTATGAGTACTTGACCCAGTACTGATTGATGATTGAGTGATCTAGTGATTAATGAATGGTATTGGTGTTCAGCCTTAGCTATGGAGTCAAGGTTGGTTGGAGCTCTATTCAGTATGAGGAGAGCGCCCTCTACTGTCCACAGACGGTCATTACACCCTCTGCTCTACACGGTGCAGGTGTTGTCTAAGCTGGCTTAGTGTGGGTTAGTCTTCATCTGACTGTGATGCAGTATGGTGATGCCCTGCATATCAAAGTGACTGACTAGCTAAGCTACAGTGGCATGTGTGTGTGTGTGTATTTATGCTTGTGTGTGTGTGTGTATGCTTGTGTGTGTATATGTGTATGTATGCTTGTGTGCACGTGTGTGTGTGTATGCTTGTGTGTGTCTCCGTGATGAGTCAACTCCAGGCATCTCCCCTTTTCCTCTCAGCCCTGAGCAAGAAAAAGACACTCATTCTTGCTTCCGGTTCCAGCCGGCCCATACAGCCGGCCCTTACAGCCGGCCCTTACAGCCGGCCCATACAGCCGGCCCTTACAGCCGGCCCTTACAGCCGGCCCTTACAGCCGGCCCATACGGCCAGCCCATACAGCCGGCCCATACAGCCGGCCCTTACAGTCGGCCCATACAGCCGGCCCATACAGCCGGCCCATACAGCCGGCCCATACAGCCGGCCCTTACAGCCGGCCCATACAGCCGGCCCATACAGCCGGCCCTTACAGCCGGACCTTACAGCCGGCCCATACAGCCGGCCCATACAGCCGGCCCATACAGCCGGCCCTTACAGCCGGCCCATACAGCCGGCCCATACAGCCGGCCCTTACAGCCGGCCCTTACAGCCGGCCCGCGGCTGAGACCAAACACAGCGCCTGCTCAGCGTCTTCCAATGACAATGAGGGGCACGCATACAGGCGCACGGCCAAGAGCACTCACACACACGCACACCAAAACATAGACAAACACACACAAAGAAACACACCGCGCAACGAATAACACTTGACACACTCACCAAACACTGACAAGCACACACAGGCACATACACACACCACACAGCGATTAACACTGACACTCACACACTGCTCGGCAAATAACACGGAGACACACATCCCAGAAAACTGACACACATACACACAGGCCCCTCACTTGTGCGGTTGTGACACCACCTGCAGAGGGAGGTACGGTGGCATAGTCTGTCAGTGTGTGTTAGCGTCACATGACCTCCTCCCCCCAGCGCAGCAAATGACACCTCTGCTTGGCTCGGCACATTTCTGTCTGGTTTTGATTGCTCAGTCTCTGTTTTCTCGCTCTGCTTTTCCACGCTTATTCAAACCCACACACACACAGTCACGCAGGCACACGCACACAGGCACACGCACACACTTAGATGCTGATCGGTATACAGCCTTTTTTCAACTGAGACACTTTTCTCTCGTCTCTCTATTACACACTCTCTCTCACACACGCATGCACACACACACACACACACGCATGCACGCACACATCATTGTCTATCAAGTATCTGTTTCTCATTCATTTCCCAGAGTGGTTAATGAAGCAGAAGGGAGCAGCGACGTATCTCTCTCTCCATATCAGCCAAGCACATGCCCGAGGCTCCTGCAGACAGACCCTCATGCTGACACTGGGT